>NW_012026847.1:662308-723844 GCF_000956235.1 Wasmannia auropunctata | reverse complement strand
CTCTCTCTCTCTCTCTCTCTCTCTCTCTCTCTCTCTCTCTCTCTCTCTCTCTCTCTCTCTCTCTCTCTCTCTACTCTCCGGCATTTGAGCCATATTACGTATTGCACAGATCTATTGGAAAATAAATTGATCCCGTCCGACTTCGACCACGACTTCGTTTACGGACTTACCGTTTCTTGTTTCCATGCGGTTTCACGCTGGATATACACTATTATTAAATATTGAAAGTGTTAAATGAAAAATACAATTATTTCTGTATTTCCATTTACATCACGTTATCAATTCACAACATTTAATTGTTTTGTGCAAGTGTACAATTTTCGAAAAATAAATATATATATATATAGCAAAGAGACGAATGTTGAATTAAATTAAAACAATAATTTTTTGTTTCAATTTCTTCATCAATCTCATTGTTATAACAGTTTTCAAAGAGGAAAATGTGAAGTCGAAATAATCGAAAGCCAGTCCGTAGAATTCTTTGAGTGTGTTACATCTGATTCGAAGAGAGGAAAATGCTGGAACTTATCGGGTGCATAAAGTTGGATTAGTTGGAAAATTAATAGTGTACCGGTGAAAAACCGTCGAAGCCAAACGAACCCAGCGAAACGTATACGAGAAGAACAGAGGGCTGCGAGACGCGTATGCACGAGGAAGGGTGGCGAGCGGGTGAGAGGGGAAACGGCGGAACGGAAGGGAAAATTGCGTCGCGAACGAGTAACACGAGTCGTTAGTGGCTAATCCGCCATAGGGGACGAAGGGGACACGTTTCGGACTGTTGGCGGCACGGCGCACCACCTCCCCCTGCGCGGATTGCGCGCGGGCTCAAGAGTTGCGCGAAAACAAGAGGACGGCTTTTTGGGGCTCGCGAGAGGAGGATTTTAGTTTCCGTAGATGAGTGACGATCGAAGGGTGGGAGAGGGGGGAGGGGGCGGGGGAGAAGGGAGGGCGGGAGGGGAATGCGTTGAGGGGCCGACACCGGAGAGGGCACACCAACCGGCACCGGCAGTCGGGAGCTTTCTGTTGATTCAAGTGGGCACGTGATAAAAATGACAATGATGAGTTAATGCAATAACTGTGTACCTTCCGACCCTCGTTCGGCTGCTGCCGCGCACACACAGTCGCGGCCGTATCGTCGTCGGTGTGCAATCGTGCGTGTAACGCACGCACACGCATGGGCGATAGGACGATCGGACCGCGGACGACGACGTGTCGGTATAATTTTCGGAGAAAGGGGGAGAAGGGGGGGGAGAAGAGAAGAGTTCCTCGACAGGCGCAAGCGAGGATAAAGGCGGCGCGTTAATTGCCGACACAGGATTCAAACTTACGTGACTATCATGCCGCGAGATGAATTAACGAGCCTCGAAGGTGGAGAAATTGACTTCAGTGACGCACTAGTGACAAGTGGATAAAATGCGAATAGATATATATAGATCAGCTTTTAATCTTTTCATTTGATATTAACAATATAATATTCTTTATAATAATGCTAAGAGCCTATTAATTATGAGTTTCTTTAAAGAGGTTTTAAACCTTAGAGCATTTCACGTGGGAAAGTTGCCCGCATTTCTTTCTATTATCATTCCTAATTTTCAACAATAGACATCAATAAACTTTAAAAATTTTATTTATTTATTTAAAAAAATAACTATTTTTTAAATTATTTATAATTTTTAAGATGCGATGAGATTTTTCATTACCGTAATTTTTCCATGTATTTATATAAGGGTTATATTAAGTATTAAATTCTTCGTTGATTCGAAGTGTAATGTACGAAGTCTCTCTAGTCTTCTATCAGATTTATCATAGACGGATCACCATCGTATCAAATCGACAGAACGATACGTTACACGTAAAATTAATTGATTGGCGGACGCTCCTCGATACATATAGATATATATACGCACATCCATTTTGCTACTGAATTCAAGCAGACCAACCTTTGTAGAAGCAGATTGGGGTGGAACGAATGATCGCCATTGCCGATGGAAACCGTATTCCTGGTATTTAGCAGCGGCCGTTGCCAATTTACTTCGCGCGCACGATAAACCCAGCTGAACGGGATTAATGCTCAGCAACGGCCGCCCTTGAGTCTCGTCTCTATGTCACTTCGCTAAGGATACTCCTCGTGCGAGAGTTTCCTCCTCTGCGTCCTTCTTTCTCGCCGCAAACTATTCTTTACAGCGTCAAAACTATATCGCAACTCTGCACGTGCTGCAAATATAAAGCTTAAACTGACCGCATACGTTCGCTGATTTCTAATTTAAAACAAATAAAATTGTAGAAAAAAACATTAGCACATATAAGAGAGAGTATGTATACTTGAACGCGTTTATTATAGTATTATCTTGAATTCTTTGCAATATCGAAAAAAGATTTTTTTCTCCAATAATAAATCAAATACGGGCTACGAGCCTGAGCCAGGTGTTTAATGCTCCAATAAGACAATATTACATAAAAAATTGAAATTAAAACAAACGTTTCAACATTGAGAATGACCTAATACAGGTCGAAACGTTTTTTTTAATTTCAATTTTTTAAATGTAATATTGTCTTATTGGAGCATTAAACACCTGGCTCAGGCTCGTAGCCCATATTTGATTTATTATTATACTCTGTTGAGCATTTTTAATTTATCATTTTTCTCTCTATTTTTTTTTAATTTACGTAAATATCCATGTAAACTGTCCATTATCGCAGAATATTTCTCGCAATTCACATAGTTCGAACGCGATTAAAGCCGGACTATAATGAAGCTTGATTATTAAAACGCGCGAGCGCCGGCTATCGATGAGGGAATTATCAATTATGTGCGACGAAACGGATTAACATAAATCGATCTCGCCGACTGATTTAGCCGAAACGCATGTTATAATGGATTTGAGAAACAAGCGTGTCTCTCGCGATGCCGTCGTGAGGAAGTCACTGACCTCCGCCCTCCCCCGGAGGGCCTCTCCGTGCGTCAATTCGAGTATTTATAAGCGTTTATTTGCGTAATGGCTTTTTCATTTAAATTGCGAAGATGCATCGGCAGCGCACACCGGGTGATTCTCCCGCACCGCTCGCCTATATCGCCGTACGTCCTGACCATACCTTCCAGAGTGACACACACACACACACATACACACACACACACCCCCACATACAGCATACACACCAACCGCTTGGATTTCGTGGCTCGTGGATGTTTTCGGAGTTAATTGGCCGGTGGACAGGCGAACACTGCACCGGCCTGAGTTTCGCTGCATAATTAATCCCACCGTCGGCTGACCTCACGGTGCACATTGACTGCCGGTGCTCGCGCAATTCGAATGGGCCGATAGCCCACCCCGTATGCACGATAGCCAGCGAGCCGACCAGCCGAAAACATCAACTTACATATTCAGTGGCCCGTTGTACTTGCTTGCAGTTTGCACTGATACACTGGTAGCTTGACGGGATGATTTAAAGCGTTCAGATGTCGACCGGGTGATATAGGAAGATGTGTACAGGATGTTTGGCAAGACTCCTATCGAGAATTCCAATATATATGTATATATAGGAATATTCTCTAACGACACGCGAATTGATTTATGTGACAAATATTTAAGCAGTGGTATAGCGGTTAGTTGTTGAGTTAGACTTGTGAGTCTAAGGAGAAAAATGGAATTTTGTTTATATATGTGCAGATGCTGTAACAGATAAGAGGCAAAGTTTCATCTATCAAAGGTCCATCTACAATGAGAGTAGTAAGTGGTAAGCCGTAAGAAATTGACCAACCGCAGTCGAATATGAGAAGAATAATCGACTGTAATTGGTCCATTTATCACGGCTTACGACTTACTACTCTTATTGTAGATGGACCTAAGATCTTTAAGGTAGTACACTCGTGACAATACGAGCACCATCCAAAAGTTAGGTCCAGTCGCGCGCTCGGTGGTGATACTCTCACTCCCGCCAGTGAGAAAAAATATTTGGTTGTGTGCCTGTCCATAAGACCGCACGCACACGCAGAAAAAAATTAATTCAGACAGATACAGATTAACGCAGCTCGACTGGCCGCCTTCTTCATTCGCTTCCATACGTCAATCAAAATCGAAAATTATATTTTTCTCAAGGCTCTATTTTCCAAACTGAACAGTAAAAAATTGTTAATTTTTTTCACAATATTCGTTTCATGTCCCTTCATCGCATACTTGTTTTTTTATATTAACATCTTATACTGCTAATTTAGGCCCTACAAGAATAAACGCGACATTTTCATGAACTGTGTACAGGCGACACGTATAAAAAACGCAATTTTTAATTGCTTACATCTCAGTATTGAAACGATCAACCTCATTCTAATTGCACAAGCGTGTCAACGACTTTTAGTACAACGTATAGTTTTAATTTCAAGAAATTCTGCACGGAAAAAACAATTTTGCTGAATCCAGATCTGAAAATAATTCTTGTTTAATTATCAAAATAATTTTGTGTAAAAGTCAAAGTGATTACTAGAATATCAAAACAGTTTTATAGCAATGCTTATCAATTTTAATATTCCAACAAATTATTTTGATGATTCAACAAAAAATTATTTTCAGATCTGTTTTTAGCAAAATTTTTAGATCTTTCAACAAAATCGTTCTTTCCGTGTGACTGTTTTCAATTCGCGAGTGTACTACCTTAAGAAGTAAGCCGATCGAATTTAAAATAGACCACGATAAAGAGGCCGTGATTATGTAGTACATCTAATATTAATTTATTAACAACGTGGCTTATGATACATTATCCTCTTTGAGCGTAATACTTTGTCGACGTCCGCATCGGCAAAGTATCCATTAATTTATCCGGAAAATAATCCTTCCTTCCATTAAGGCATTGTCGCTATACGTTATAGTACGAGGACGGTCATTTGCCGGCGCAAGGTGCCGCGCGCTCACTGACATTTTCTGAGTGAACGAGTGCATCAAGGGATGGCCACAAAGAGAATATTCATAAAGTCGACCAACGAGCGCTCCTCTCGTCCTATCCTTCGCGGTGGACGTGTGCGCGCGGGATGGAAGGACGAACTTCGGACTGCAGTGGGGTAGTTGAGCCGCTTAACGACGAGACGATACCCGGTCTCATCGGTCCATTTCCATGAGCAACCCGCACTTGAATCTTGAATATACGCTTGATAATTTATGTCAATGTGCTTGTAAGATGCACGACGAACCCAGTAATGAATTAGCATCGTATTAGATGTTATAAATCACGTGAAACTCTCCACGATTTTTCTTATCATGCCTTTTGATGTAAAAAATATTAAATGATGCACTATATATATAACCTTAGTTTTTAATATTCAATTTAAATAATTGGATATTTTAATGATTTAATACCAAATTATTTAATATTTTAACATCGAATTTCAGTCGATATTAAATTCCAACGAGATAACGGCGAATTAATTTATTTGAAAATATTTAAACAGTGGCATAATTATTGAATTAGCTAAATCTAAGGAAAAAAATGAAAATAATTACGGTTTATATTTCTAGATGCTGTAAATGATAAGAAGTTTGCTAGTTAAATTCTAGATTTACTAATTTAAAGTAAAGTCTTAACTGTAAGATCAAAGTCAATTAAGGGGCGCCTTCATGAAGTTTAAGAAGTGCTGCAACAGAGTGATGCACATTTTCGTCACTCGCGGAATCATTTCATCTCCCCTTGGCGCTCTCTCTCATTTGCCATTTAACAATAGCATCGTCCAGGAAGTTTACGAAGAGATGCGCGGGGCGAGTCTGAATCAAATTTTATCGCGAACTCGTCCCGTTAGCGCCGTAGGCCTTAGCCTGTTTTACATTTAAAACGCATTACCGCGCCGGCCGCTTCGAGCCCCGCGCGACGATAAAATGAAATTAATGGTCCTGCCCGCCGATTCGAGATATATCGACAGAACGGTGGCAGGGAAAGGGGAGAGGGAGGGAGAAGAGGAGGCGCCGGCAGGGAAGAAAACGCGCGCAAGTTGGGCGCGAGAGGAAAAGAAAAGACGCATCGAGATAACGCGAGAGCCTAACGCGAGGTGTCGATCAATTCTCGCAGATCTCGAGAAATAGCCCTCCGCGCATGGAACAATGTAAGTCGATATACAATGTAAAGTCGAATTTTACAGTCGTGTGAAAAGTCATGCATTCAAAAATATGATATTTCGTATTGGACACGGATATTCTATCTGTAATTTTCTATTAGGATTAATTAGATTACATATATAAAAGATTACATATATAAAATGTAACCCTATTTATTATAATTTATTTTATTTATGAATTTTACTTATTCTTTAATTCATTTTGATTTTTTTCATTAATAGGGAAGTCAAACAATTTTGATTAAATAAAAAATAAAAAAATTTATAAGTAAAACTTTTTAATAGATATAAAATTCGACGTGTTGTATTTTTTTGACGTTATGTGATTGCAATAAAATGCCTTTCGACGTTCTTAAGACTAAGCGCTCGTAATTAAATTTAGAAGTCAATTAACGCCCACGGACATAATGACGATTCTAGTTTTGCACACGTTTATAAACTTCAAAATGTTCCATTATTTTCATCATCTATTTTGTAGCTCTGTTATAACTCGTTAAATGTGGTTAATTAACGAAGTGATTAAATACCATTATCGCATCATTAAACCATGCAGAGAATAACATAATTACATTCATTCAATTGCAAACGATTCTATGAATTACTATTACGCGAGCTAATTGAGCGACCAATTAATCGAGTTCCATAGTACCATCTTTTGTTACGAAATGAGGTAAAATTTCAATTGAAATTTTTGTTTATTTCTCTCTCTCTCTCTCTCTCTCTCTCTCTCTCTCTCTCTGTTACTCACTCATAATTTTGATATTGATCTTAAATAATTAATCATAAACAAGAGAAATCTGCTAATGTCAAGCTTTATTTGCTAACAATATAAACCTGAAATTCTCAAAAAAGCATTGACAATTTTTTTTTAAATAACTATAATTCAATTATTTCTATTATTTCAATAACACATTAACATAGAATTTTCAAACAAAATTTTTTCAATGTTACATTTTCAGATTTAAATCATTTTTTTAAAGTTTCATAATTAATCCTCGCGATACGAAAAACTTAATTCATTTTTCTTTAAACATTTCTCAATTTTAATTCATAAAAATTAAATTAACCGTTTGAGAACAATCGGCAATAATTTCGTAAATGCGAGAGTTTCATTCAATCGTGTACGAAACCGTGCAATCCGGAGAGACAGACAGAGAGATATCTCGGGGTGGGCAAGTGTCAGAGGGTGAAGGCACAAACAGAAAAAAAAAGTTGAAAACATAGGAAACAGCTATTTCCCTGCATTAGCTGTGCCGCTTTTTGCTCCTAGGGAGAGGGGTTATACCCGGCGGGAATACCTCGCGAGGGTCAGAAAATATGAGGAGACTCGTCCCGGTAATAGACGAGCACTATTAATTAGGTAGATTAAACTTTAAGTGCCCATCGTTAGCTGGGACCGGGCAAAAGGCGGTTCGTTATCCTGCGGGAGGTAGGGGAGCGAGAAGAACGAAAAAAAAGGAACTGCAGGATACACGAGCATAGGCAGAAAGCCCCCCGTTCCGATGTGACATTTACACGCGGCCGGGGAAGAGAAAGAACAGCGGAAGATAAAGATTTTTTTCCTCTCGTTCTCTCTCTCTCTCTCTCTCTCTCTCTCTCTCTCTCTCGTCTCTTTTTGTCTTTTTTTTTTTTTTCGCGCGCGCGCGAGTGCTAATCTCGGCAAGGGAATTCGTTATGAGAGTAATGGAGTAGCGCGAAATGGATTAACGCGAATGCACCGTCTCGTCTCTCGTTTCGCATCGAGGACACCGGGATGCGCCCGGCTCGGCGGCTCGGGCAGACTTAATCGATTTCGGGGTAGGGAAGGGAGGAAGAGGAGGGATGAGGCTGTCGAAAACGATTTTTGATAACCCTACGGTAATAAATAACGATTGCGGTGCGCGCGAGCGGGCGATTCGAAAGGTGGCGGACAGCGGGACCGCAGAATCCGTTTAATGCCCGGCCCGCGCTTGATACTTTGCACCCTTTTTCTTCGCTACTTCCTCAGCCCACTCGACAGTCTGCTCCTGCGCGGCCGCGTCGCTTTTTCCGTCTGCGGTTCCCTCGGGACTTCCGGTACCCGTCCGGTCATCCGACGTTAATGGACTCCCTCAAGACCGGCCGCTTCGTCTCGGACGAATGGACGGACGGCCGGAGGAAGTAACTGTTTTAACAGAAATTGTATTTGATATCTGCCCGGGCTTTTATCCGGGCTTTATCGGCGCCGCTGATGTTAATTTCGTTTGTTAGACGGCATAAACTGATTTTCCGCCTCGAGGAACACGGGGTTCACCTTGATCGCTTCCACGAGTCTCGGGCACGCCACGGGGTATTGTTGGTGTACAATACTCTGATTTCTACAACTCTCCGGAATATATAAAATAAAAAACGTAATTAAAATTGGATAAGATATATAGGTATTTATACAAAATAATTCTACGCATTTTCATAAACATTCATGAATTCATGTCCCGACAAAAGATTGTACTATTTTATTATTCTATTTTAATAATCATTAATATCGGTGACGATATTAATGCTGGTAACGGAATATGTATAGGTTACACGTTAACATTACACGATACGATCGACGTCACCTTATCTCGTTAAATTCACATTTACGAGATAACCGAAACCGCGCGTAACGAAAGAGGGCTCCACCACGCGTTATCGTAGAGAATTTTTTCGATGACATCTCTCTCTCTTCCATTTTGAAATTAAATCTTCCGATTTTATCCGACAAAAGCTCGGATTTCCTAGGAGATCGTGGTGGAAGAATGCGAGTTAGGTGTATTGCCTCTCCACCTTTGCCACCAAGTCAATAATCGATAGTACTCGTACTCACAGGGCTATGAACCCCGACGGGACCACATTCCGCCCCTCTCCCCCCCTCTCTCTCTCTCCCATCTCTCTTCTGATCCTCCTCCGCCTCCTCCCCCTCCCCCTCCCGCCTCTCCAGCCCTCCTCCTGCTCGCCGCGGCGCGATCGTGGCCCGTTTGGAACTTTAATAAAATATCTGAAATACCAATATTGTTTCACGCTCACATTCGAGCATGTCATTGTATTAGGACCGAACCGATTAAACGCGCGGATGCATTCGGTGTATAGCAATTTTGCTTTCGACGCGGGCAAATTACATAATTCGTTTGGAACTTCCGCGTCACAGAGCAATTTGTTGAGCTAGGTTATCAATGTTAAAAATGTTATGGCAAAATGCGCTCCTCTGAAATACCATTCCGTTAAACATCGCCGGATAAAGCGTGCCTCGTAAAATACCTCGCTTTTATTCATAGATAGTATAACTAAATTTTATACACACCCACATGCACACGCGCGCGCGCGCGAATTCGCGCGCGTATAAGAATAAATAAATGAGGATGCATTATTACGGGATATTAAAACATTTATTCAGGCGCAATTTACACTTTTTGCGCAAATTATATGTTTGCTCGAAGTTGCACTTTTTAAAATGGAAACGAAAAATATATTATGCAATGGAATGTTTAATATTTTTACACTCATCTGGCATTATTCTGGCAATATTTTCATATAAAGAATCGATCGATAACAATTGCATCATCAACTGTCGTGTCGTCCACTTCTCGCGACTAATTCAAGGTGGTACCTACCGCGCGAATTTTAGCGCAGCAGCTAGCAAATGAGTTATCAAAGTGCGGTGTCTGCAAGACTTGACGCGAAGTATTACTAGACGGCAAACTTTTGACGGAGAACAAATGAACGTCGTCAAACATGAATTTTCAAGTTCAAGTCTCCGATCCGCGCCCGATATTTCTTTTTCCCTCACTGCACTTTTTCCCTCCTCCCTTTCCCGTTTCCACTCACGTACGCGGCTTCGATATGAACTTTCTTCCCGCTTTCTTCCGCCCGCTTTTATATCCACGAGCGGAAGAACGTCGGCGAGAGAGGTGAAAGGGAGGACGAGCAAGCACGAAGTTCTCCGTCCGAAAAAGTTGAGAGCTCGCGCTGTAACGAGGAGACGGGGATTAAACAATAACGAGTCCCTTTACTGAGAAAAGTTGAACGCGAGTCGCCGTGTTCCCTTCGTGTTCTGGCGCGCGAGATCAGGAGGACCGGAAATGATCGTTCCGGAACTTCAAGGTCCTTCGTCAGGCACACCGTTCGCTACCTGTATCGAAATGTTCTACTAACTGTGTTGTTATTTCTTTTTAAGAGACACACGCATAGATTTTTCTCAAAAAAGAAACCAATAAATCTTTATTTGCAAAATTTGATTACATATGAAAATTGAATAAAATTTCCTTGGATTGTACACGAAAAATATAACAGTACCTAATTCATTTTTTTTTTCTTTACGAATGATATCTCTTAACACCATGACGCAACAACGCGCTTGATCTTTAATTAACACACGGAAAAAACGATTTTGTTGAAAAATCTAAAAATTTTGCTAAAAACAGATCTGAAAATCATTTTTTATTAAATCATCAAAATAATTTGTTGGAATGTATAAAACTGATAAGCATTGCTACAAAACGTTTTGATTTTAGCAATCATTTTGATTTTCGCACAAAATTATTTTGATTATTGAACAAAAATTATTTTCAGATCTGGATTCAGCAAAAGTGTTCTTTCCGTGCAGCGATTCATAGACACAAGGTTATACAAACCTTAGCATTATTACACGGCACGCGCTATCTAAACTTGTCAAAGGATGCAGAAAACAAAACCAACAGTCGCGATTAATTAATCACGTTTCTACATGTCATATATTTAGCGCTTATTTATCTTGTATCACCGCGATCGTCGACTAGCTCCCGACATTCGACATGCACTGTGCGTAAAACGCAAGACAGTAAAGAATGACTTTCGGTAGTGGTGCCTTTGGGAGTACTGCTGCTGGAAGCTGCTCAGTCCGAGCACAGGTTTGTATATCAACCGCTGCAAACGTGCCGGCTACTTATTATCGTACACCGCAAGCACGGAGGAGCTTAGATTGCCGAGCACGAGCTTTAAGAGGTGGCTTTAAGGATCCCGGGGTAAGTCTAGTCAGCAATTACCCTATTGTTCCCTCCGTGACCGTTAAGGGAGCAAGTAACGATAATAATAATTAATAGCGCGAGCGCACACCCAGGCCGTACTTATGATCGTTATGACGTTGAAGATCCTCGCGGGTCGGGGTGTAGCTTGAATCTTCGCTTTGCAGATCTCTCGGATTAGCGGAGCGACGTACGTTGTAGTGAATCATTAAAAAAGTTTAAACGAGTCGAGACGCAAGGTGGACGAAGTTGGAGAATAAAATCGGCATATTGCGTTGAAAGTAATTGCAGCGCGTTCTTATCGTTGGGAAAGAGTACGACGCCGCATATTTTAAATGCTTCTCGGTGGCATCTTGACAGAACGCCACGTAATCCAAAATAATGTAAGACATATTTCAAAATCTTAAAGAATTATGAGTATTAACTATCTTATTTCTTATTCAGAATTTGATCACTGGAGAAAGAGTCTGGTTGCATTAACTGGAAATCTGATAGATTCGACCAGTGCGTCTGTTCGAAAAATCGACTAATCAGAATTCTTGTGTAAGGATTTATCAAACGAGTATGATTAATTCTTTCCTGTTAAACTTACCAGAATTTCTTATTGATCGAATGATTTCTGTTAAATATAGAACGTTGATCGAACAATTCTTTGCTGTTAAATTTCTTGTTGTGTGATTGAGTTTTTTATATTAATACATTTTAGCATTAACTTCCAAGAATTATCAGATACTTGAATTAATTTTGGTACAGAATTAAAAACTGTACCGTCAAAATATGTCTTTCAGTTACTTTCATTATCGAAATAAATCGCTGTTAATTAAAGATCAAGCGCGTTGTTGCGTCATGGTGCTGAGAGATATCATTCGTAAAGAAAAAAAATGAATTACTATTAGATTTTTCGTGTACAATCCAAGAGAATTTTATTTATTTTTAGGAATAGTGAAAAATCTCATAAAGCTGCAGCGCGCTTTCTCTTCTGTGATCCTTAAATACGAGATATAAACTCCGTCACGTCCATCTTATGGCAATACAGCGTACTGCTTGCGGGGAATATCTACTGAATATAATCAAAAGTTTTATAGATCCAACTAAAAAATATTAATCATATCCTTGTATATAGTAAAGCCTATCAAATGTTCTAATTATAAAATATCCAAACCCATCACGATAACTCTAAAAATTCTGCTTTCACCAAAATATATTCTACCATTATACGTCTTGTTAGTACAAACAAAACATTTTTCTTAGTAATAAATCTAGAATTAGATTTAAATACAACACGCCGTAAATACAAATAACAAATCTCACGGCTGTTCAGGAGATAAATGTGTGCGCAATGGGTAGATCCGTCGGGCGAATCTGTTCGTGAATTTTTCACGGTGGTCCGGTCCGAGGGACCAGTACCGAGATTTCTTTCCGCGTGCGTGTCGACGAGCGGTTAGCGAGCGCAAGAAAAACGCTTCGCGAAATGCGCGGAGCGGGCGGAGCGGTGGGGCGTCGTGACGGCAACAGACGCGACCACCGACGGCGCGGCGCGGCGTGCCGCAAAAAGTGCAGTTTGACACGAAGTCGACCCTACTCACGACCGGCGAACAATCCGGCGGAAAACAATGCCCGCTTCCACTCCAACTTCCGCCGTATTGCTTCCGTCTTCCTACACACCGCGGTGGCCATGTCTAGCCGCGAACGTATTTCGCCGCGCTCGGCGTTGTTTCTTCCAGCGTGTCGGACCGTGGCCTCGGGCTTCTTGTTTGTCCACTTAATGGATAACACGCGAATTAACAAAGGGCCGTGTCGATGTTTTCGGTGCTCGCGAGGCGGGTAAATTGCACGACGAGTGACGCCTAAGTAACGCTCGTGTTTGCGGAACAATAGGGTTTTGAGATGGCGACTGATATTAATGTACGAGAGGATTTCCCGCGCCGTGAAGGATTACGGCATGTAATTCTCACGACAATATATACAATTCCATTCGAATTCTCACTCTGCTTTTTTTTTTACAGTATATTTTGTTATTGTGCCTGGGACCTATCTAAGTTACGCTGTCGGCGTCATAAGGCAACACGAAGTTCGGAAAAATAGCGCAAACATGTTAGAGGGTGTACGTTGGGGGGGAAACTCCTCGACGTCCCGCAGGACGAACGAGTCGCGGCAGTTGGTTCTATTGAAAATGGCAGCCAGCTTAGAGAGTTGTACAAACTCTCTTTGCCGAGGTGCCGAAACACTTCCACGGAGAACAATGGTCTCGGTCGAACCGAGACTCTCCTTCTTCCCCGTCCTTTCCTTCCCATTCCTCTCCCTAGCCTCTGTCTGCACAAACAGAGTTTTATCCTCGATCCTCGATCTTCGCATACTTCATCGCGACGGCAGCGTAATGCAGCGTATACTAGCTGCACCAATCCGTTTTCCATTCCCTTTGAGTCGCCTCGGGAATGTTTTCTCGAAACAGCACGCGAAAGAGGCAGCGCGCGAGGAATATCATTGTTTTACGAGGTGGCCAGATAAGAACCGACAGGCCGCCGGGGCAGTTTCGATATCCAAACGGCGGGCGTGCAGTATCGATGGAGAAAATGTGTGTGTGTGCGCGCCAAGCGCGCCAGCTTATCGGTTACCTAACGTTCCTCTCCCGAGTAATCGTCGGAGTAATGCACGAAAATTCCGCGATAGGGCTACGTACAGCGATACATATTTTTTATTCAAGGTAAACCGGCGGCGAAGGTGCAGCGGAGGGGGGGAGGGGAAGGAGAAGAGAAAGGAGATAAGGAAAAAGATCAAATAAAAAGGGAAAATCCTCAAATTGGAGAAGCACTTACGCGATCCTCCGGCCGACTTTTATTTTTAATGGCATCGACGGATGGAAAAAGTTGGGCGCCCGAGTAAATAAGCGGGCGAAGGTAGAAGGAAACTCAGCCCTCTAAGCCCCGGCCGTCCCTTTTAAATTCTCAAGGTACCGCCGCGCCGCGACGAGGGTGAACGTTGGCACCTCGAGCGATATATAAGAAACGTAAATCCACCGATTTTCTCTACGTCTCCCGCCTCTCCTTCTCTCTTGGCCTCTTCTTCTCGAGTGTATATGTAACGCTACTTTCGCGAGAGTACGACGATGAAGAGAGAGAGAGAGAGAGAGAGAGAGAGGGGGGGGAGGGGTAAGGGAGGACGCGAAGGGAGACGTTTCTCCTCTATTTGAGCACTTCTCTCTTTCACTCTCTCTTTCTCTTGGAAAGAGCTACATTTATCTGACTTGCTAATGCACCGACGATATCTCTCGGGATTGAGGGTGGGGTGGAGGGAAAGAGACAGCTTTGATTATTCGGACTATGAGCTCGGTGTTCATTGTTCCTATCTCCTCGCGCCCAGTGACTATCGCGAGATAAAGTTTTCGCATCGATTCGCGATTCCATATTGAGACACGTTTGTAACGTGCGGTGCCAATTACTGCAGCCGGCGCGGGCGATTCGCTTACGGCTGTAGTGCCGCCCGTGAGTGCCTCCGAACCCTATACAGAACGGAAACATGCAGAGAGAGTACGGACGAGTGGCTAGCAAAACGCGCGTGCCACAACCTAATCTCTCATGCACCCACATTGTGGGCTTTGACACGCGTGACGCGTGCCGGCAGAGAACGATACGTTCCAAAGTGCCAGTGAGAATCAGTAATATCTCCATCAGCATATTATTGAATGAGAAAGTACACCGAGTTGTCTGAAGCTTCCATATACAATATTGATATTAATTTGATGCCCTGATATTAATTTTAATTGCAGATTTTTTTAAATTAGTAATTAGAATTAATCCTTTGTAATTAAAATAAATAATTAAAAGAGAGAGAGAAGAGAAAGTTTTGTGGATCTCAACATTCTACAAATTAAAAGCAAAATTAAAATATATTATTATTTCTTATTATTATTGCACGGTCAAATAAATATTTCAATCATAATTTTATCCTTATCTTTATATTTTTGTGTTTATGAGGAAGATTCGTGAAGAAATTGAGGGCGAACGGATCCTCCGATATCTATCACATGATGCAAAACGATGTTCGCCTTTCGGTCTATAAGTGTTGTATGCTGATCCACCCCTGTGTGTCGGGTATTGGGATGTCGAGAATGGGGGTATTCGATGTATTATTAATCCCTAGATAACAATGAACAACGGTGCAGGGCCGAATGGAATTCGCAAATTGAGACCATGAAGAGCATTCGTAATCTTGGCTGGTGGCTCTCGTCATTATTATTCCATGCATGTATAGGTTTGACATTCCCTCTTGGCATAGGCGAAAAATTTTTTAATGATCGCTTCGCCAACGTGTGTCCCTATAATAAGATGTTTCGAAATGTATATCATATGCTTAGCTGATGTGAATACGCACAAGTGAATCTGCGGTTTAATATCTTAAGATGATTTTTTGTTTAATTATTTAATTTCGTAATATCCAAGAGAGCTGTTTCTTTTAAAATTTAGAAAATGTCTCAGCCGTTTAATCCTTAATCGTGCCGTTGGCTACCAGTCACTGCCACATCCCCTTCTTTAAGAATGAGTGATGTCTCGGGGGTGCACTATTCGAGATAACCTTCTGTCCCGAAGGGCGAAAAAGTTAAGTATATAATTACTTGGGGATGACGAAGCCGGCCGGATGGAACCCCGTAAGAATGTGCTGACTGTAATTTGAATTAACTGTGGACGTTCTCCGCCATTACTTCTGCTAAGTGCGACCATTTCATTCTTTTTCTTTAGGCATATATTTTATTAAGCATATGTATTTTCTAAAGACATTTATTTATTGAAATATAAATTTAATGAATTATTACATACTTCGAGTATGCAGATAAAGAATTACACTTATACGTGATTAAACTTCTGAGATTAAAAAAATTTTAATTATTGGTAACATTAAGTGAGAAGGATGACAAAGTGATTTCTTAAGCCATTATTTGCTAACGGTTAAGATCGGTTAATTAGAAGACCCCAGCCAAGGGAACACAGCGACGATCACAGCTCGGTATTAAAATGTAAATAGTTGGGGTCGCCCAAATTGACAAATGAAAAAGAGATCTGGAAAAAGTTTTTGACCCATTGTTCAATTCCATCAACCCTCTCCGCTGTCTACCCCGAAGCCGTTTCCTCTCGAGAATAACCGTGTCCGTCAGACGTCTCGTTATCGTGGTTCGGGGCGAACATGCCGCCGGAATTCTTTTTCGGGAGACTTTATGCTTAATGAAAATGAGCGAAATTGTAACGTGTCTAAAATGCATGGTGTACTCGAATTAATTGCGCTCCAGAAGAATTGAACATTTAAAAAGCAAGAAAAGTAACTAAATCAGTATAACAGGTAATATAATTTTGCAACCACGGGTAGTCTAGACGCAAATTTCAGAGATATTTTGGATCGCAACTTACTTGAGGAATCTACAATCGTATTGCGATCGATTAATTGGTTACTTCGTAACTTTTGTTTCTTTCATTTTCAGTTTTATATTCGTGTAACTCGAAAGACATAAATTAACTTTAAACCTCTTTCTGCCATACTTATTATGAAACATTTTCATTTAATACACGTCTATATATGTTTCTAGGGTAATTCCGGTATATACACTGCACCTATTAAAAACTTAATTTATCAGGTATTATTATTTATGGTTAAGGCAAATGAACTGTACCAGTAAAAACTTTAGACTGTCTATGAAAAAAAAAATTAGGAATCCAAAATATTAATTTTTTATATTAAAAAAAATTCTTTAAATCCTTGCATTTTTGTCATATAAAAATATGGGTTATACGGCTACTTACGGGTGGAATGAATGACTCAAAAAAATATACAAATAATCTAAAGAGCTAAGCACTTGTATTTTGCTATATACTTCCCTTTACAATTCCTCTACACTTATGTACCACGAAATAACCACGAAGTCTTTTATATTTCCTACACGGAAAGAACAAGTTTGCTGAATCCAAAAATAATTTTTGTTCAATAATCAAAATAATTTTGTGTGAAAGTCAAAATGATTGCTAGAATATCAAAACGTTTTATAACAATACTTATCAGTTTTAACACTCCAACAAATTATTTTGATGATTCACCAAAAAATTATTTTCAGATCTGTATTTAGCAAAATTTTTAGACCTTTTAACAAAATCGTTCTTTCCGTGTACAATAATTATTTTAGATTATAACTTATGATTGCGCTTATTACAGTGATAAATCAATTTAACTTACAATAATTTTATAAATATTGACAGTAAAAGATTGAAATCATAACACAATATTAATATAACATAAAGGTATGTAACAGAGTGATTGCGAGAAAATTATTTTTACTTTTATTTTTTCTGATTTCTGTGGCATATATACCGGAGTTACCCTATATTCCCAAGTTGATTCACTAATTTATTATAGTCTGAGTTTTTCATTAATCATTTCTCTGTCTAGACTTCTTGCTTAAATATCTATCAATCCGCGAATTTTCTGCGCTAAATACGAATTTTGTGGCTTACGAAAGTACTCGTAGTTTTGTTTATACATTTGCGGAGGTATGAACCTTGTATTCGATCCTGGTGCTTCATATAGGCAATGATTAAAAAAGGAAGAGAGAAAAATAGAAAATATCTTTGGCAACAAGGCGATAAAAATAGGTACCCTGTAGCAATTATAGAGCCGGGAAAAGACTCTGTTGTTGAATAATTTTCGGTTTTCTTTCTCACTCGCTTTTATTGTACACACCGAGACCCCGCACATACAGGCGAATGTCCGCGGGATCGTTGGACATTCGCACAAAGTAGCAGTTTGACAGTGAGCTTTCGCCGACATATTATGAGACCCATAAATGTTTAATGTGCACGGCTTAATTGTGCTTTTGAATCAAGGCGCTCCGGATTGCCAGATGAAGAGGAGGAAACTCGGGTGAACGGCGCAGAGAGAGCGAAACAGGGGTGGAGAGCACCCAATCCCTGCGTGCTTTCTCTCTCTCTCTCTCTCTCTCTCTCCTTCTCTCTCTGTTTTCCTCTTTCTGGTCCTCTGATATTCATGCATAGATGAAATGTACCGAGAAGCGAAGCCGTTCGAGACTGCTATAAAATGCATTAGAAGAAGAGAGGCCAGACGAAGGTGTTCGCGGCATGACGTGGAAACGCGCTGCCGAGAAAATTGAAATACGCCAGCGATCGCCCGCGCGGATTGACTGTAAATTAAAACTCAATTTTGTGTAGACTCGCATTGACCGTCGATCGAATTTTACATCTAGCACTTTCGCGAGAGTTACATCCTTTCTTACATTATTCCGCTTATTCGATATCAACCTCGGACTGTCTGTGCACCGCAATAACAAATAAAAAATTCATTTTGTTTGGAACCTGCAAGCGAGTTCAGCTGCAGTACAATAACTCTCTAGATCGAAAGAATACGTTTTATATATTAATAATAATAATATTTTCCTAACGTTAAGTAGCGAATAAAAAAAAATGAGTCACTCATAATTACTCATAAAATATTATTCATAATTTGCATATTCGTCCACATTATCTATATTAAAAAATGCCATACAACGCGCATATTCAAGTCTTTGTCTTATTTAAACGAGATTAAAGCAAAACATTCACGTGAAAAACTCTGCACATTATAGGACAGGGAGTCATCAGATCCGTTAAAGACGCGATGGCAGTAGCTTGGCATTATTTGCGTTTAAAGGTATCCCAACTTTCTGCGTCTATTGTTGTTACGAGCAACAATTTCCACGCGCGGCGACGAAACGTATGACTCTGTTACCGAAGATTGGAAGTCGGCAAGTAATCATAAAGGATCGAGGAGAAGAGTGTTACGCGCGCCAAGTGGCGTGCTCGAGGTCGGGCTACCTCCGGGTAGGGATGAAGGTAGTGTACCCTCAGGTGCTGTTTCGGGGTGGCAGGCAACCCTTTCGGGGTAATAATCGGGAATGATACCCCAGAGAGGCGTCTGGCCGGGCACGCGGCCTTCGTGTATTAGAACGAATGGTAATAATGGAACGGTGCATACTAACGATGTTTATAACCGAGGGTGCGCGCCACAATAACTCGTTATCCGCGCTTCGTGCGTTTCTTTCGTGGAATTTTTCAAGGCGCGGCCGTACCTTGACGCGAATACTCGCACGACGCATTCGCGTCATTGATCGACGCTGCCTGACAGGCAAACTGGAGATTCTGTGCTTTTGACATTTTATTTCGAAGTATGTTGACTTAACATGATTTTGCGAGAATTTTTCGTGAAAAAATATACTCTCCAGCACGTTAAATTTCTATTGATTATCGCGATGGAAAGAACGATTTTGTTGAAAGTTCTAAAAATTTTGCTGAAAACAGATCTGAAAATAATTTTTTGTTGAATCATCAAAATAATTTGTTGAAATGTTAAAACTGATAAGCATTGCTATAAAACGTTTTGATATTCTAGCAATCATTTTGACTTTCGTACAAAATTATTTTGATTATTGAACAAAAATTATTTTCAGATCTGGATTCAGCAAAATTGTTCGATCTTTCAACAAAATCGTTCTTTCCGTGTACTTGTCAACAATTTTCTTATTTGTCATCATTTAAATAAAACAGAAAGAACAATATTTTGCTGGATCCAGATCTGAAAATAATTTTGATTCAATAATCAAATTAATTTTGTTGGAAACGCAAAATAATTGCTAGAATATCAAAATATAGTTTTATAGCAATGCTCATCATTTTTAACATTCCAATAAAATTTTTTGATGATTCAACAAGAATTAATTTTCAGATCTATATTCGGCAAAATTTTTAGACCTTTCGACAAAATTGTTCTTTCCGTGTATATTTTATTTCTATTGTATATGAGATTTTTTTGTTAAGCCTCACATTAAAACATAGTTTTCCTTTTTCCCATCAACAAGTATTCAAAGAACATACATTTTTATTATAATTAACTTATAAAATTAACGGAAGAATTAGCGGAATAGCGGTCTGTCAGACCGCGGACATTGTGGTTAGTGTGATTTTTTGGGCATGGTGGTGTAAAGGTTAAAAAACAGAATGTATTTATAGGATTTAAATTTTGATTTTAGTAGGTTTTTAGTCGATTTTTGTCGACAATTTCCACTAAGTGTTTACGTTTGAATAACAATTTTGCTACGTTGGTTTTATTTATTTATTAAATACTTACTTTATTAAATATCTTTATTAAATTATATCTTTTTAGTAAATAAGCAAATAATAAATAACCATTTAATTTGCTGATTCCAAGTGTAGGATTTGAAAGTAGGATTCATCATGCAAGTTGTTATGCTTCTGCTTAGCCGGAGAGATCTCGTGTTTCTCTTTTATTACTTAGATATGGAGCATAAATCCGTGGTACAAACAGTATAATCCTTAAGAAAACGGAGCTTATCTTAATACCGACAAATGATGTAATATATAAAGATATATAACACGAGACACGGTTTTACTATTATCACTTTTAAACATAAAGCAGTCGAATTAACATGTGCAATGCTAGAATCTTCACACACCGTGTGGACTTAAAAATTATAATTCAATTCAAGAACTCTCTGAACAATATACATACATATGTATACGAACGCTTAATACTTAATATTTCAACGGGTTTAAATAATAGATATGTTCTTCGCTGTCAATTATGATAAAACGATCATGGCGGCGTATATCAATTTCTCAGCAGTCTGAGTCGTCCCATATACGTCACGGTGAGCGACCGATATAGAACTGGCGCAGAATTGTATTTCCCGTCTGGTCACTGAACCTTATCTATAATTCGGACGCCGCCGTGCCGCCACGCCGCGAATTCTCTTGATATAACTCAGCGAATTATCGAATCTCGCCGTCGAATTAAAGCAAACGAATCAGATGTCGTGGATGGGGAAAGGGAGGGGGGGGGGGCGGGAGGACGAATAAAGGAGATCGATTTCGAGAGATTTGACCTCCGTGAGCGACGAGGGAGGGAGATGAGAGTGCACGGGATTGCCCGCGTAGGGGAGACGGTGCAGCCGTGGTGTAGATCCACTGTGGTTCGCGGGGTGTAAGGATGGACGGAATTTAGATTGCTTATTAAACGACGAATAAATAATGGCGGCTGTACCGACTTTCGAGTGAAGTACATACCGGCCACTTCCACGTTCCGGAGATTTCTGCGAGTTCACCTCGAGCCGATCGAATTACCTCTCGCTCTCGAAGGAGGGGGGGAGGGAAGAGGGAAGGATTGCTTGCGTTAATCGGATTTTTCAAGAGGCGCGTTATTCCCTGATATATTAAATAGCCTCTTTTGTAAAATCATCCCAGATAAACGATATAATTTATATATAATATCATGGCCATTAACTTGTGAAAATATAAAAAAATTTTCTGATAAGGGAAAAGTCTGCATGATGGTGTTTACTGTTTTTCCTGAATTTGATCAATTTTCGGTGGATATTCGCAATATGTAATGATCGATATATTCTCTTTTTCAAGATGCTGAAAAGTGAGAGAAAAGTTGCTTCTAATTTTTTATTTTAAGATGTTCAATAACTATTTGGCTATGCTGATTTATAATTAACATAAATCTTTTTTCTCGCAAGAATTTGTATTTCTTTCGCGTATTTGGAACGATTTCGCAACTCTGTTAGACTTTCAATATCTTAATTGATCTTATTTTCTTCTTCTAAAGAATCTAATAAACCTAGTTATACTATGCAGCTGATATTTTTCTTCTGTATTTTCCATTTAGTTATAAATTTATAAATTTACCGTTAAATAAAAAATATGTTAAAATGAATAATTTATTATATTATATTATATATTATTTATTATACCATATGGTATAATTTCTAAATAAATATCGCAAATAAAGCAACGATATATAACGAACATTTAGAAGCTTTTATTTACACACGCGTAAAATTTTTTGACAAATGAAAAAGTTATTTATAACAAAAAGTTTTAGCATTTTAAAGTACTGTTTCAACAGGTATACAATTTGCAGCTCTTAGTGTTCATTTCGTTTTATAGATAGTTGCTGGATTGTTAAATTGCTCTTTTAATTTGCCAAGCTTGGAAGAGCTTGCGCTCCGCCTCTTCTACGTCTACCATTGTATTGCGCACGGTACAAATAGTTGCTGACTTTATTGTTTCACAGTTGTACTAACATTCCTCAACATTGTGAAACATCGGCCGACGCACTAAAGCTTACTGATCAGCTACAATTGTAACGTTTGCTATTTCCCAAGAATAATTGGGAATGAGAGTAACGGACGAGAGTTCATGAATTATATTATAACACAAAAAAAGCTGAAACAGAATTAAAATAAAGAGACTCTCTACTATATTACACTTAAAAACAGAATAAAACGAACGAGACATTTAACGACTGTTATCTTATTAAACATTTATAATATCTACAAAAATTGTTAGATAATTGCCTAGATAATTGTTACTCCGATAATATATCTGTTAATTAGATATATTTTTATATCTGTTAATTAGATCTGTTAGACCAGTTCAATATTTGTTTGGGTTTGCACATACATTGACTTTAAAAATTCATATTAATACTAAAAGTAGCAGATAAACTATTATTACATTGATATTTAATAATGAATCAGATGAAGAATAATTAGTCTGTTTGCGACACTTTAGTATAAAAAAATAAGTACTTTAAAGTTAAAATAAGATGATGTTCGTTCAAAATTTTTGCATATATCACAAATGCGACATATTAAGTATTTTATCAAGTTGACCTTTCAGTCGTAAGATGAACGACTGAAAGGTCAACTTGATAAAATACTTATGTTACATTTATCCTTCGAAAAATTCTGATCGTAGCAAATAATTCACGATACGGTGGAGATGATTCAAATCATTAGAAAGACGCTATTAGAACCTTCGAAAATTCCAAAAGCAAACTCGGAATTATCTGATATTATTTGTTACGTTTGATCTATTGCGATCGGATGACACGTGTTATTCGCGTATTCGCGTTAGATTTTACAAGCGGTAATTTCACGTTCCTCGTGTCGCGTCAGACTGTATAACACGTCGACTTTTAATCCGAACGAAGAAAATGAAGCGGAGTAACAACGAGTAACTTGGCTCGCGCAGAAGAAGAGATTCATCGGATCTCTTCCGACGACATAAAGTATAAGTTCGATTTATACCCGTTTCGCGATGTTGCAGGACTGAGCGACGTAATACATAATTTCGCTCGTGTTGCTGACAATAACATTGTCTATGGGATAAGATAGGTAAGCGTCGTGAAATATTAGTTGCGATAAGTCGTTGCAAGTTTTCTGGGAATTAAACCGTTTAGCTATATATATGCAGGGATGAGAAGTAACTCGTTACTTGTAACGAAGTTATAGTTGCAGTTACGGTTTTTCAATAATTGTAACTTAACTTCGTTACTTTCTTTCCATGTGTAAGTGTAATTTAACTTAGATTTTTTAAGTAACTAGTAACTAATTTAAAAGTTACTTTTACAGTTACTTTATGTATATCAAATCCTCACTTTCATGGATCAAAATTATACAACACTTTCGCTCAATCACCTAATCGTAATGTTAATTGTAATTATGCGAAATATTTAAATGCTCATATTTAAATACGCGTATTACTTTTCTTTTTTAAATAAAATTATATAACATGTAAATGTAAATCTTTTTGTAAATGTAATCTTTTTTTTTATAATGCTAATGTTGCTCTATTAAAAGTAACTAGTATATTTAACTTAAGCTTTTGTTAATTTAAAACAATAATCGTATTTTTGTAGTAGTAGTTAAAGATATAACAAGATAGAGTAAATAGAATAGGCGTAAATAGAATAATATAATATACTAATTTTTTGTCTAATTTTGTCGCAAAAGACGAAAACAAAATTTCATTTCAGGAAGAGAAGTAGATATCAGTCTTATATATATGAACATATATTTTCCTTTCTATGTACATATATGAACCGATATTTCCCTTTCTTAAATATACAATTAAAATTATAAGAGTTTGAAATGTTAAACATAATATAGAATAATATATTATATAGCGAAGATAAGAAAAGATCTAATGATCAATAACGAATAAATTCTATTGCACATCTACATTCAAAGATCAATTGCATGGTAGTTATGAACATTAAACAAGAAAGCGGCATAAGAGGGACGGTTCATAAAAGCCACACTTCAAACTTTTCGCGTTTTACGTACCGCGCGGTTTTATTCTGTTTCCCGACGCGCGTTGTATACCGTTGCTTAAACATCCGCGACCAGTTCGTCGAAAAATACAACGGCGCGTTCTTTCACAGCAAGAACTTTCGCCGCGGTTAAGCGGCCCGCAAAATCCGAGGTTGGACGCGAGCAACGGTGTCCGCCCTCTCTTTCTCTTCCCCTTTACGTCCCTCCCTTTCTCGAGGCGCTTTTGTGCGAAATAATTCAGACATAAAATACGTACCGCGAGTCGTGCGGGTTTTCGACGTAAGCGTGCCATTGTTTTCGCCGCGAAAAGGCGGCAGAAGATAAAGAAGAGAGACGTCCAAATGAAAGAACGGAGCATCATTCGAGAGAGACGTTGGCTGAGAACTACTCATTGTCAGACTCGTTGATCAAAGCCGATGCTTAGTGGAATCTCGTCTTCGCAATCAAACACACGAAATCAAACGCGCGTTTTCGCTTTAATCGTGAACACAAATGATCGTAAGAGTGAGCGACTAGCTAAGAAACATGATTCAAAAATTTTTGCTTGTGTTAAATAACTTTTATGATGAAATAAAGGTACCTTTCTTCGTATATTTATTTCTTCGATTGAACCTAGCAAAAAGGATATTAGCTTCAACTTTGCTTATGTACATTTTTTACCGCAATTTCTGGATCAGGAAACAGCTGTCTGTCTCCTGCAAATCCAATGAAACGTATTTCCTACTATCTCGTTGACGCTGCTTATTAATTTACGACCTGCGTAATGGCGTCGGTTATTTTACATACGTAACTTGGCTTTACACGTGTTTTTATTTCGCGCGCGTTTACATTTATTTCTGAATAAACAGCAGGGAGCCGTTACAATAACGGACGGAGATCGGGCTCGGCCTGAAACGCGCGCGGCGCGACGCGGCAGGTCGAAAAAAAATGCCCGCGCCAAAGATTTCATCTTTCATTAGCCTGCCGACCGTAGTTCGTGGGTGCATAAACGCAGTCTGTCGTGCCACGCTCGCATTTTGCCGCGCGGCGCGGCGTCGCGCACGCAATCGCTAAGTGCAATCTGTCACTATGCATGTCGCCGGTGATGGCACTGATACCCTCGCGCGACGTATCGAATACTTGCAGCGCGTGCAGGGTGAATTGAGGGTTATCACAATTACGGCAGCGGAATAAATGAAACATTGCCCACTGAAGTGAATATCTCCCTTAAATGAGTTCACATCTAAAGATATAATAGCAACTGAAGTATTAGGATAACTGCCTGCATATATCACTGATGTGACAATGTCATCTGAAAATTTGAGTAACTTTCCTTATAACAATACAATAATAAAATGCAACAACATTTAACATTGTTCTAACAGCAAGTCAATCGGAAAATATTTGCAAGCGTAGTAGTGTCTATTGTTTCCAACTACTGTCTCGGTTATTTTCTGCTCTCGTTGCAAATCATCTTGTCGATAATTAAATAGTAAGTGCGATGTTATTAGACGTCAATAATTAAATAGTAAGTGCGACGTTATTAGACGTCAATAATTAAATAGTAAATGCGACGTTATTAGACGATGCATCGATGCTTTCGGCAGCATCGGAAGAAAGTAAATCGATCTGTGGCCGCGCCGATGACAAGCGACGTATGATATATGTATTGAATTATGACGCGGTCGCGATGTCGCGCTCGATGGAAAATTGATGAGAAATCCAGGAACTGTCAATGCTTAACTTTTCGCATTGAATAATTCTATTTTCGTTACTGACCTTTTCGCTGTCCTGTACACGTATATCGCTGTAACGAGGACTTACATTCGCACGGCTGATGATCGACATGACCGCGATGAAAAAGATACCTGTTAACATCAAACAGAAATATTTCGTGTTACATATATTTATAGCACGTATCAGATGAGCATATTCTTAAGAAAATATGAAAAATCCGAAATATTGACTTTGATAATTACAATCTTGTGCGATTATCTTAAATTAATTTTCTCTTACAATTTTAGAACTCTTATTACTTAATTTAAATTATATTACAAAAATATATATTATTAACATTTTTTGAAAAGCCTAATGTATTAAACTCTTTCGATCTTTAACTTTAGATAATTTTGTAATCCTAAGTTTATCAAAGAAATTAAGTCGCTGCTGAGAGAAGAGCGATTTTTGAAATCACATCATGTCACTTTACAGGACATAAATCGCCGAATACTAAATCCTAACTAAAACCAACATCTCAGCAGAAAAGTTAGGCGTAACGAGATTCTATAAAATGGCACGCCTTCAAGATTTACAACTAGTTCCTGAATTACATAGCGCTGCTCGCACGGTGAATAATAATGCACGCTGATAATTTAGGTGCATGATGCGTACGTATTCGCAACGCGATGCGCTTTAAGCTTGTTAAGTAGCGCGCTTCTGCAGCGCGTTATTTAGACGCGCATCACGCATCATCATAATTTAGTTGCGACGAGTTCTGAGAGAGAGCATATGGAAACCTCTGAGAAACTTCTGCAGTCTTCGACGAGAGACAGTCGACTTCGCTACATTCAGATTTAATCTGAATTCCGTTCGAGCGGAATTTTTTTTTCATATCGCCCGATCTTCGTGGAGTGTCTAACGTCTCGCGCTCCAAATCGCGCTGTAGGTATGCACATACATCACATCCGATGTGTGATTTTCTCGAGAGAATGTTCACTCGCGTAATTCAATTTTAACGGACGCACGCGTATAAATATGCGCGATCGCCCACAAATTACGTAGTGCGGTCGAAATGCCGTCCGACGCGCGTTGCAATTGCGCGCATTGCAGCGGCGTGTGCGATGCATTTATTTCATAAACATGCGGGCGGAAACAATTAGCGGCGAGCGGGGATTATTTCAGAATTTCGCGGAGTATGGAAATTCCATGTGTGAATCGCATTGGATATTAAAAAGAATCAATTATCGTCTCCGTTCTTAATCTGATTCAGTTGCACTTACTGCATTTCACAATCGAGAACCAACTCGAAACTCGAAACTGTACTCGAACTGTAATAATTCTATAATAAGTGTCGCGTTGCTGTACTGGTACAATTTCGTTCCACAATATTCTTACTTAATTGGGAAAAAAAATTAATTGACACTAGAACTATAAACGATGACTATATTTCTACTAAACTGTTTAAATATACTACATATCTTCGGAAAAAAAGGATGAAAGTAAATTCACCAATCTAACTGAGGCCCATTTTCATAATATATCGTTAACGAAAAAGTTAGGTTAACTAAAACTTGAAAATTAATTAAAACACACTTTCGTATAATTAAATAAACTAAAAGTTACGTATATATTAGTTGAGTTGACATCAAGTTAACTGGTTAATTGGTTAAGTTCTAATCAAACGTCGTTAAACAATAAACTTCTTGGTAATTTTTACACGGAAAGAACAATTTTGCTGAATCCAGATTTGAAAATAATTTTTGTTCAATAATCAAAATAATTTTGTGCAAAAGTCAAAGTAATTGCTAGAATATCAAAACGTTTTACAGCAATGCTTATCAGTTTTAACATTCCAACAAATTATTTTAATGATTCAACAAAAAATTATTTTCAGATCTGTTTTTAGCAAAATTTTTTAACAAAATCGTTCTTTCCGTGTAACCTTTATAGTAACAATACATTGCGAAAATGGACCTGATCAATTTAATCATTTGTATATTGCAAAAAATATCAAAAACCTTTACACATTTGTTTTATTAACTATTTTTTTAAATTACAAACCATTTTATTTTGACTGTGTAATATTGGTTCTAGTGTTGCATTTTCAGTGTTGGAAGTGCAAACAAAACGCACGTTTATTTGCGTTTCACATCATATTCCCAAATATTTTAAATATTATATAATCGATCTCTCGCTACTCAAAATTTTTGCCGAACTGAACCGGTGCACCTGTTTATAACCGCGGACTCTCCGCTACGCTATCACTTTATTTACCTCGTGTGCATATCTAATTGCGCAAGCAATGAAGCCGTGTGTCTCCGAACAGCGACGGGAGAGCTGCATAATACGTTTACCTGCGGATGCAACGTGCGCGTACTAACGATACACCCCGAATATGTGCGCGCTGAAGCATCCGCCTAACGACCGCGCGACTCGCTTCCTTGGCATCGCGCGCCGTTCAATTATCCCTCCCCTCGTCTCTCTGCACCTCTAATGGGAATATCGCGCCTGTGATAGCGCAATTCGTACTAACGCGAATACCAACGTGGAAAGTGTTACGTGTCCCCGTACGAAATTCGCCGAAGCACTGGATTCTCTGACTCTTAGGTACTTCGTAGCTATATAATCCGTTAATTCCTTCGTCATTTGGAGTGATATTAAAGTCAGCAAAGCTCTTGGATCGTAAATTTTTTAGCAATACGAACGTTTCAGCAGATATCTAAAAAGTATCTCGATCTCTCAGGTATTCTTTTTGTGACCTTTTTTTTTAACGGAACGTCTGGATTATGTCATTTAACGTTCTTACAGACAATTTTTGAAATGTATTCCATAAGTCATAGATGATCTTTTAAATTGTAGAATAACGATAATTTTTAAGATTACGATATTGTACTCTCACATTGTCAGATTAAAAAAAAAAGATATTTTCATCTATTCCTCTTATACGATCGAATCGCGCGATTAAAAAAAAAGTGACATTGCGAAAATCAAATTAACTTTCAAGATTCATTTTATAAAATTATATCCTATCTGAAAATCGATTTCTGTTGAATTCTTTAGCAAAAACGTGACTACAAGTTTCTGCAAAAATCACGAGCTAAGATTTGCATTAGGAAAACTCTACCTCTTATCAACGTGGGAGTCTTCATTTATCACCGTGTGTCTCTAAAACCATCTTTGCTTCCCGCGCGCCTCGTTCTTCAGAACGCGCGATCTACAGGGCTTCTCCATTATCCCACGTCACGACCCAGTCTTCCGTTGAATGTGTCCGTCGTTCTGTATTAGAATGAGATGCGTTCGTCCCACTCGCGATCCCTCAGCTCGTTCTCGCTCGAGTTGGACGGGCTCTCGTGCGCCGAAGGGGGTATGATGGCCGGCAGGTGCATAAAGCGATTCGTATTTATACGTATGGCAGGGTCGCGTGCCTCGTGGCATAACGCCAGCGGGAATAGCCATGCATTCAGGAATACCCCATCCCGTTACTCTGACCGGCGTAAACCATCGTTCGGCGCAGCACACCCGATGGTTGTCGGCCTCGAGATCGGGAGTATCCGAGCTCGCACACGTACTGTATATCATCGATAAATGTCCATATCGCGAGCATCCTCGCTAATATCTTCCAGCCAGGTTACCCTCTTCCTAATACGAGCCAGACGCCGTTACGTATCCTAATGTGCATGTTGTTTCTTGCTTGTAAACTGCGTTTCGAGCTGATATCATCTTCGGCCAACAAAACCGCGGGAATTAAGTTTGCATTTCCAAGTAATAACGATTCGATTAGAACAACAGAAAGCACAAACAACGGACATATTCAGTAGAAGATATTTAGCGTTTAGAACAATTTTTTTGTAATTTATACTTTAAAGAATTGACGGCAGTCATCAAAATTATCTTATATGAGAAAATTACTTGCTTTAGAAACTTCATCTTTTTTACGCAAATTTATGTAGTTCGTATTAAAGAAAATTACATCAATATATAACTCTCGACATCTTTATAATTTTTTTATAATTTACATTTTTAATAGTCACGTTATTTAATCGTTATTAATTATTAAATATTACTTAATCCATTACTAAAAATTAAATATCACTTAATCAGTTATTAAGCTTTAAATATTCTAGCAGTTTGTATATGTATAAACTCTGCAAGTGAAAAAACGCACATAACGTCACAATTCGGCGCGCTACGCAAGAAGGACATCCTGTGAAATACAAGGAAAAAGAACGGAGTCATACATTTTTAATGAGGAACGTTTACATCTTGCATCTTCTAATGTTCTCGAGATGGTGCGCCCGATGGAACTTTAATGGCGTATTAATGGCCACCGCGCGTGTCTACGGAGCCCAGGCCGTGCTCGGGAAAAAAGGACGGAATAGCGGAGAGCGGAGCAGAAGAAGACGGAGAAAGGAAGCAAACGAAAAAAAGAATGCCGACGAAGATCGCCGTGACGGTCCGCACGTGTCGCTCGCCATGAAGTAGCGAGTGCATTTACTCCTCGGTCGACTTTAAGTTCCTTCCTCGGACTATATTTTATTCGAGTTCAGACACGTCATTATTCGTCAGCACGTTTTTGTTTTGTATAACAATTGTTTCATTCTTTAGTCGATTCATTTATTATTCACACTCCTAATGCGGACAGAGAGTACGCGTTTAGTGTTAATAAATAAATAGTATGACAAATATAATAAATAGTTTTTGTGCAATATTTATTTTTATCTATTATTTATTTCATTTTTCATTGAAAATTTAAATCTACAGCACTTTCGTACTTTTTCTTCTTAATATTGCAACATAATAATAATAATAATAATAATAATAATAATAATAATAATAATAATATAAAATATATATATCTATTTCAAATAAAAATCACTATAAAACTATTTATGAATTTCAATATCGACATTTTCTGACGCTTACTCAAACACGTGTGTACAAAAATTAAAATTTTAATACTTCAAATGAAGTGCATTTTTGCGCGATCGCGTTGCAGATCAAAATTGTGAATTATTTTTTTTATAGACTCCGCATAGTTTCCAGTTAATGTAGATGGTTAGCTACGACATGCGACACTTTAGCGAACTCTATAGTTTTAACGAAACGGCCGCAGCTGCTAGCAGCGGTTGAAAGGGTGGACCGGACAGCGACAGCCGACCGGTAGCCCTCGGGGGTACTCGCGGGATTCGCTACGGCCCTGTCGAGGGGGAGGAGGGAGGGTGGGAGAAGGGTAGCACGGCAGGTACCGCATGATTCCCATGTTTCCAGGTTCCCAGGACTAATGTTCCCTCGGGCGGGATACCCGGTATATCTGCCCGCCGCGCCGCCCCTCAAACGACTGTTCTTCCTCCGTCGGTTTTCTCTCAGTCGCGCCCCCTTGCTACCGGGTGTCATAATAAAGCCTCGATCTTCGAGATAACGGCGCAGGTCGCCATAAAGCGCTTTACATTCGCAGTAAAAGAAACGTTAATCACGCTGCCAGCTGGGGGGAGAGAACCGGCGCTTTTGGATGGCCTTTACTACACGCGGCTTTTATATCGCATAATCTAGCCGCCGGCAATAAAGTGCGAATTAACGGACCGCGGACGCGCTCAACGATACGTGATTTTGCCGTGAATGGACGAGACATAGCGGCCACAACTTATACATATTGTGTGCAACTATTTTATGTTATTAAATATTTATTGTTAATATTAAACGTTTATTACCATATTTCTCGAATAATTTGTGTTTTTACATCAGATATTAAGGGGATACATCAGATATCGTTACTTTTTTAAATTTTATGCGAAAGGGGGTATTCATCACATAATAAGATATTTAAAGTGTAAGAAAATTTATTATTTAAATATCTTAGGTATATATCTCGCAGACTGAAATCACAAAAGAAGGTGGCGGCACGATATTAAAGGATTAAGACTTCCTTTTGAATATACGACGTTATCGGCTAAATTAAACGTTCAAGCATCAGCATTGCAAAATACTGCGCCAATTAGCTTTCTGGCCAATCGTAGCGGAGGGTAAATATTATTCTTCGTAATTCGCGAATATTCATTTCATAAAACGGCCATGCCATCAGCCACGACGCGCGCGGTGCCGCGGCGAATTAACGTTTCCCGTGTCTTATCGCGATATCCCGGCGAACCAGTTAGCGTTAAACGGTGTAAACGAGTGTTGCCGCAAGTTTCTCGACCTTCCAATAGAACCGCCATCAGATAAGGACGCTCCGTAAAGCGGTTCTTTAACAGTGGATACTTCCCATTCAGACACGACGTTTGAGGTGGCCGCGTAATGTTACTGCACCAAACCAGGCGTCGCGTCGCGAAGATAGGAAAGCGCAGGAGCCACGTAATTTTCTCAGGAAGCTCACGGCGTGGCATCTTTCCCCTCCTCCCGGCCTGTCGTGCTCCGTTAAGGCCCTCGTAAATTTTCTCGTAAAAGTGTCTGGCGTCGGTCCAACCGATGGCCTCGAAACACGGCCAAGGATACTGCCCAAACGAAGAGATGCGAGCGGAAGAGCGCCGGAGTGGGCAGACGCCACCAAAAGCTGGACCAATATTTTCGGCGATTAAGAAGGCACGGAGCGATCACGGAGGAAGGGAAATTGAATCTTGCAATTCTTTTATTTGCCCTGTCTTTCTCTCTCTCTTTCTCTCTCTCTCTCTCTCTCTCTCTCAATGATTCTTCTCCTTTCTTTTTTTCATTCTTTCTCATATTCCTTTACCCCAAAGCCGTTATCGTTGGCGCTTCTCCAGAAAACATAACCAACTGCCGGCTGGTGTGTACCACTCTGTGTTTTCCGTCGCCGTCATTCGCGGAACGACCGGCCAAAGTGCTAACCGATAAATATCGAAACACTTAGCTTCTGTTTTGATAACGATTGCGTTCAGTGCGCCGTCACCCGCGCGCGATTCTCCCTTTCGCTTTTCTCACCCTCTCTCTCTCTCTCTCTTGTTATTTTTCTTACCACACGACTCGCTTGAATTCGATCTTCTCGATCCGATACGTATTCTCGAACATATAGAAGTATGGATGAGAGCGTTAAAAGGCGGATCCATTGCCGTACAAATAGTCCGAGTGGTGGTTGTAATTCTTCCGCTCTTACGAAACATCGATGTATCAAGACGATTTTAATGGTTCAGGTTTCCGCGTAGCAATTTTTCTACTGCAATTGTGGAAATTGCACACTCGATTTTACATGATTTTACGCGCTTTTTCGAGATATGAGTAAATAAATCGAAAACTATGTCGCAAATATGAAAACATTGCGCAATCAAAGCTTCAATTTTAAAAATATTCTTTACTCATGGGATGTAATGATATTACGTATTTTGTTAAAGATTTAATTTTAATTTCTTAAACTGTTTTATAACGATTGTTTCAATTTAATTAATTTTATTAGCTTCAGGACTGTATGATTCAAATTATTTGCCCACTGCATTTTTCACAATTTTTAACCCTCCGACCGGAACATGGTCATTATGACCGCTAAGGTTCACATTTACATTTACATTTCTGCTATTCCAGAAAAACACGAAAATGTAAATGTAAATGTAAATGTGAATCTTAGCGGTCATATAATGACCGATGTTCCAGTCAGAGGGTTAAACAATGATTCTCACACACTGTCATAACCATCGTAGAAACGAGACTTTCATTATTATGAAAGTTTTAAAGAAACATACTCTCTCGTCCAATGAATAGATAAAAGAAGAATACATTTTTAACTTTCTGATTGTTATAGGCTCCTCTTTACTGATCATAACATCGAGCTTCATTAACGTCAAGTTCGCTCCGCTCATTCTCAGGCGCGCGAACTCGATATTCGGCCCGAGAAAACGGGACGTGAAGCGCTCGAGAACGCGGAATAATTATATGGCTCACTGGACGGTTTCTTTCGCGTTGCGAAATATCGAGTTTATCTTTATGCGCCCGGCTGAATATAGGAGCCAGGAAACGGACACTGGAGAGGTCGGAACCGTAACGGATATCCTATTATCCATTAACGTGTACTCGCGATGGCACCCTTTCTCTTCCGCCCCGCGTCCCGGTCATCCCTTTCGTTTCGGGACAATTTATCGATTTCGTCGGGTTCCTCCCGTGCGCTATTTAATTCCGCGGATATTTCGAGCATCGACCGACTCCGCGCAAATACGAAGTACGTATGTATATCGTCGCGCGCGCGCGCGATACAGATAAATATAATATTAAATGATTATTCCTGATCACCGGGCTTACTATCTGACACGTTGCATCGAATTAATTAGCCATTCATGCCGGAAAGCCTGAAAAGTGTCGGTGTCGCAGCTCGCGTTAAATCGCGAAGAAAAGGGGCATCAGCAATTCAAGTAATCCCACGAACAAGCGAGGCCAACACTGTCGGCCGTATATTTGGTTAACTCAAATTGAACTATTTGCATTCTGCAACGGTAGTTCCGCAATGAATTCCGTGTTCCAACTACCCGCAATTTTGCGGCGACCGAAACTCGAATTGGAGGCGCAGTGATAGATTGTTCATTGAGCCACTGCAAACCGCTTAATTCTATCCCAAAATATTTATTCTGCCAATCATTGCAACTATCCGATCGTATAGTGTAGAATCGTTTGTAAAATCACTTTTCTCGAGTTTTGTGAGTGATCTCATATATCTGAAATTTCACGAGAAGGAATATCACGTACATGCGAGTCATTGTATTGACATCGATACGTCAAAACTTTCCTTTACAATTGCTATGGATTCGGATAGTAAAAGATGCGAAACACACAAATACGTTTCAACAAATAAAGTGAAATCGACTGCTCGGCGCAACTGATTCCGCGAATATATATGTATATACGCGAGAACGAAACAGACGTACCTTTTCCACAAACAGTTTCAAAGGTAAGGGGACGGTTTCCCTTTTGTGATGTGTATAAAGCCACTCTAATGAGGCCCCGATTTATCGAACATGCGGTTGGTTGCCTCTCCCCGCGAACGCTGTCATTATGGGCTATTTTGCGGTTTTCGCGTTTGAAGTGTTAATCAACCGACTGTTGCAATGACGCCTTTGTAAGCGAAGTCTAAATACCACGAAATGTAAACAGTGTTGCAACACTAAAGGATGATTTTCTCTCTTTTGACGTTTTCCATATTTACATCCAGCTCCTTCATGATAACTGAAAAAGGAATGACAGAATATATTTATACAAATTTACTAATCATTAAAAATATTCGTTATTAATTAATTATTAAAAATATTCCTTTGTAACAAGTCGAAGAAAATTATTTTGTGTTTATTTTATATATTTCTTGTTCATATACATATATCTTACAATTAGGTTAAGCAATTTTTATTGCGCTGTTTGCTTTTAGAGCGATTTTAGTTTTTCCCAGATTTTACGAAATTGCCAATTACGCGACTATGTTCTAATTATGATCGGGCAAAAATACTGATCATCTCGCATGAAATTATGTATGCGATCTGAAACGATTCTCGACAGTCAATTCCCGTTTAATGTAATTCCCGTTCCCGCAGCGCCGATTTCCAGAAAATTTCATATTACAGACTCGCGTCACAATTTGTGAATCCAATTTCGTTTAATGTCCATTACAGTGAAAATAACCGTTATGACCTCGGACGCATTATCGAACGTTATACACAAAATATAATATACCCGGTTCACGAAGATATATCGTAAAAAATTTCACACTCGAATAATGCCCGTTGACGTCGCTGAAATATTCAGTACCGTTTTATTACTGTTCTCAGCTGCGGACAACGCTGCGCGTATAAAAATCCGTGAGAGCGTCCAAACATTTTGCGACAACATGGTTGTTGGCGCGCGTCGCAACACTTGCCGCGTTGTCAATAATCGGGAAGGAGAGATCAATCGCGCGCCCGTGAAGATAATGCGTAAATTAAATGAGCCGCTGCATGATCAAAGCCCGACTTACATGCTTTGACGTTTCCCCGGATGTGGCATGGAAACGCGGCGCGTGAGAGGGATCGGGGTGGGGGAGGGGGAAACAAGGTTGCAACACCCGTGGGCACCGTGTTGCAGGCGAGAGAACGAAGCGGGCCGCAGCTGACCCACGCGTGCGTGCAGTAATGCGACTCCGTAATTACGTTATTCGCGGCTGATCGGCCCGCCAGTACGTCCGCGTTAACGTAATTATCAAGGAATCGATCACTTATTCGGCCCCGCTCCGGTATTCCGAGCTTCTCCCCTTCTCCCACGCCCATTCACCCTCCGCGCCTCTTCCGCGCGTTCGAGCCTCTCTCTAATTCCCCGTCGCGTCCCGTCTCTCCCGACTCTCCCTCCCTCCCTCCCTTCCACCCCCTGGAGTATGTCCGACGAAAAGTTTTCCGCGATTGGATGCCGGATGCAATTAAATTGCAACGACGAACACGCGACGGGAAATGGCCCGAAATGAGGAAGGGGTTAACCTTTTCGTCCGTGATTCGAAAAGTTGCTGCCGCGCGCGAAGCGCGTTACGTCAGAACGGTAATTGGATACGACATACCAAAAACACCGGGCTTTATTCATCTTAAACGTTCGCTCGTCTTTTTACATCCCTTTCGAGTCATATCCGTTTAATGTCTCGCGAGCTATAAGCATCGTAATTTCATCCAGATCGAGAAAAAACTTAACGCCGTTTTCCGGCTCCTTTTATATAAACAATATAAATTATCGTTTATTATCATAGTAATTTAATTTTCAAAATGATACTATTATACATATAAAAATTAAATTTAATGAGAATTGCGGGTTAAAATTGCGGCATGTACTGTACGTGTTGTATAGTTCTTGTATCACGTTACTGTAATAAAATATGATTAAATTCCAAGACGGCCTTATCAGATAATACGCTGATAGATTGGAAACGTTGAAAAGGCAGCCGGCTAAACTCGTCGGCTCTCACCGCCGCGCCGCCCCGGGCCGCGGTGAATTCAGAAATCCCTCGGGTGTCGAATGGCACTATCTCAGGTAACGCAAGATATCTATCAAGCCTTCATTTTCCGGACGCTATTTGAAAAATCGAAACTCTGCAAAGACTCCCTCGGGTCGCCGTGCCACTTTCTTCTTTGCGTCGGGACCTTATCGGTGAGAGGGAGGGGGGGGGGAGAAGGAGTATTCTCTCCGGCTGGAGCCAAACCACGGTTTTTGCGCGACGGATGGGGTAGTATATACTGAATGGGGTTCCAACGTTTGCGTGCTAGCGGAACCGTCTCATTTGCATAATGCTGTTGGTACTGCTTGGCTGCCGATGCGACGGGCGGCGGCGAGGATGCCGGAGAAGCGAAATTGCACTTCGCGAGAAAGTGAAACGGCAAGGATATGAGTCGCGAAATAAAACCGCTTGGGATAGCCTATATAGGTATCTGCCAGGTGTGAATTTAGTTTCTAAAACTAATTTTTTTTTATAATTAATATTTATTTCTATACGAAACTTGTATATCCGTATAAATTTAAAAGTGGAATGGAAAGGCTGTATCTGTATTAATTTCATCTTTAATTCTAAAATTGTAAATAATCAGAGTGAAATATGCAGAAGATATTTTTAACAGAACGTGAAAGAAATTTTTCGTTTCAAAATTGAAGTTATTAAACTTGGTTCTTTTCTTTGACGATAAATCGACACTCGAAAAATTTCGCTTCATAATAAAACCTAATTATCGGTATTATCGTATTTGATTGGCCGCCTACCCAGTTTTTGCTAAAAGCAATGGCAACCCTGACAAAAAATCATTTATTGTCGGATTGATATTGTATTAAAAAGGGAGTACAATCCGCGTAATCGTGGGGAGAGGATTTTGAATGACGGGCACGTTCCTGCAATATGCATAACCGGGACTCGGAACACGGGAAACCTCTTTGTGAAGCGCGCGATCGGCTCACTAAATCATTCATTGCCTTGGACCGTCTCGGATGACTAATTAACGCTGGCGCAGATTGCTTCGCCAAGCCTTTCCCCGCTTATCTAATCAATGTAACTCCGTGAATTCTCTGAATAGAATATGTGTGTACTGTTAATTATCCAAAAGCTAAATAATACACTGTGAAAATATATTAACTTGATTATTAAAGATCTTTTGATTAAATGAAAAATAATCTGTCAATTATTCATAATAATATTTAATAATTGAATATCATGACATATTGTACGAAATTTATAACAATAAATATATTAGCAGAATTATAGCGGAATTTCTTCACATTACGATATAATATCGTTAGGATAACATTCAAACATATATTCAATAATATAATTAATAATTTAAACTTAATAGAAATATTTAAAAGAGTATATTCTGATGTTCCACGTGACCTTATTTAAGGAAATCACCTTCGCGACATTCCACGCACGCTCACGAGGCAATATTCTTGGAGGAAAAAAAAGATCTATCTTCTTTCTTTGTGTCGAGGCAATAAGATACGAAGGGTGAGTGATCCCGACTCTTTATTTCCTCTTCGACATCGTTAAGCAAAGGTGGAGTTCGTATCGCGCGATCAGGCCCTTTCAGAGCGATTGAACGATTTGAATTAACGGCTTTCCGAAAAAGAGAGGCACGGAGGGATGGTTTTTATCGTGTCTGCTACGAGAGTGGCCGATGTCTCGGGATAAGGTGAGACTATAAACTAGGAGGCCGCGCGAACAAATCAATGTGAGTGCTTTCCAGCATGAAGGCGGCGTACAGGAGAAGAATAACGGTAATAACGTTCACTTTGTAAGCCTACGTGAATGCGTGCATACATCGATGCAACTGCATGTTATCAATCCGATTGTCAAAAGATACCTCCCCGCTCTATTCGCGCCGTAGAGCATGGAAACGAAGCAATTATCCACGAGCTTAGATTTTTCACGACTCCTTGTAATTTCGCACTGAGATTTATAAATTCTTTATGAACTTATAGAACTTAGAACTTAGAAAAGTATAATTCACGTTCAGAAACTACAAACGAAGTAGATAGCATTTAAAGATAACAATTTACGTTTAAAGGAGTCTCCATAAGGGCCGATTTCGGCACCCTCCAAATTTTATCCAACACGTAAAAATCTATTTCTTGAAATCAATTATATTCAAATGATTTAAGCTTAAACGGAACGATGGTATTGCCACAGGAGTCTCCATAAGGCCGGTTTTCGGCCTAATTTAAATTTCATTTTAAATAATTAGAAACGCTTTATTATTGTAAGAATTATCGAAATCAGGTGATTTTAGCTTAAACGGACGTATTTGATACCTGTTATCTTGTAACACAGCAAAAAAAGTGCTGTACATTTCAAGCCGATTTCTTAGGCGACGCCTATTGTCGGGTAGAGAAGCTTCCCAGATAATACGTATGTCGAATACGCCGAAAAGATTAAAACCATAAGAGTGTTGGTGGTAAATATAGGACTGACTAGTTACAAGGTAACAGGTGTCAAATACATCCGTTTAAGCTAAAATCACCTGAGTTCAATACTTCTTACAATAATAAAACGTTTCCGATTATTAATTAAAATAAAATTAAAATTCCGAAAACCGGCCTTATGGAGACTTCTATGGCAACACCATCACTCCGTTTAAGCTAAAATTACTTTAATTGAATATAATTGATCTTAAAAAATAGATTTTTTTACGTGTTTGAACAAAATCTGGAGGGTACCGAAATCGGCCCCCTTTTATAGAAACTCCTCCTTTATACATTAATACGGATTTACAAAGATTTAGGAAAATCTTTAAAATTTAATAATAAACTATTTGATGAATCACTTTGACGAATCAATTCTTTTCTCTAGTTAAGTCGATCAATAAATCAAATCTCTAAACAAGCTTCTTGAAGCTTGAATGACTCATGTATATAAATATAACCCTTTTTTCATATATCATATGAATGTATACGTTGCTATTAAAAATATGACTACCAATATGATACTACATTGGATAGGAAGACGGGAAGAATAACGAAAGCAATGAAATATTGAAGGCAGCGACTTCATAAAAGCCCGGAATTGCAAGCGAGCTATAGATCGCGCGAAATCAGTGAAAATATTGCGGGCTCGCTTTCCTGGAATTTAAAAGCGGCGAAGGAGGAGAGGGACGATCGCCTCTACGGATGAAAATTTCCGGGACTTTAGACGGTTCTTGAAATGGGATGAGGATTTTCTATGGAAAAGATTTCATGAAAACCCGGACGAAGTGTCTGCGTCTGACAGTCCATGCTACCGAGCCTGGACAGCAGAAGTCCGTGAATTGAAAGCTCGTATGCTACGAGAGAGAGAGAGAGAGAGAGAAAAGAGGGAGAGAAAGAAGTCATTGAGATCTACGAGACGCAGTAAGTTCCTCCTAAGGACTCTTTCATAGTTGGAAGATAAGCAAAACAAGTGATTGAAAATATTATTGATTAATTGTAATAAGATCTTAGATAAATAATACATCAATTTGACAAAATTTGCATAAATTATAAAACGATAAAATTTTATATAATGGAATCGATTTTTAATTTTTTTTTTTATTAAAGTACTTAAATAATGAAATTTATAAAAATAAAAATTAAAGTTTTCTAAAAAAATAAACTAAAAATTAAAGAATAATTTTAATCTATCTTTTTTCTCTTTCTTTTTCCCTCTCCCTCTCTCTCTCTCTCTCTCTCTCTCTCTCTCTATATATATATATATATATATATATATATATAACAATTTATTTTTTAAAATACACACATATGTATACATATAAAATATTCATGTACACATATAAAATATTTATTATAATTTAAAAATATATTGTATCGTAATTCAAAAACATTACTAACAAGAAAAATTCTACATCAGTTATAAGATCTTTCTGTGGAACTCGATGTTTTTCCATACTTGCCGTTCGGAAATTTACATTCCATCGAACGATAAGAAACGCTCTTTTGCTAACCCCCCGCCCTTGTGTCTCCGGCGCATAAATACGCATCCAAACTCGTAATTTGCATAAAGGACGCAATAAAAGAAATAGGAAAACTGCGATCCCCCTTCGTTTCTGTTCACCACGCATGGACCAACTCTTAGGATTCAAGGGAAAACCTTCGAAGACGCCCGGCTCCAGTAGAATCGCCTAGCGCGAAAGAAAGGATACAACGGGGAAAGAAGAGGACGGGGAATCAACCTGGGTGGACAAAGAGGGTGGGTTTACGAGCGAGATAGTCCGGGGACAGGACAAGTCGGTTTATCGGGTCTCGCTCGCCCGGCGAAGCTATTGAATGAACAGCCGTTTAGACCAGGCGTCGTATTGTCGGACCAGACATCACGGAAATTCGAGTATATCCCCCTTCCCCCTTGGCTACCGCCTCCGCGCGCGTTCTCCTTGGCTCGCATTTTTTCCTCGCTATATGTTAGCGACGGTCTAAGATGCAGGCAACACGTGGAAACGCTTCAGCACGCCTCGTCGTTGACATCGTCGTCGCGTAAACGAATGGCCTCATGCATTTTTGATAAACGCCGCCGTCCTATACTATGCGCGCGACTTCCTGCCTTTCGGCGCTACACAGCTCTAAAATGTACGTGACGGTGGCTCTTGAAGAGTCTCGATGGATTCTCGAATGCTGTTGAGAACCGTCTGGCACGTGCACACCTGCCGATATTGATAGCGATTGCTCTCAAAGGAACTACTACTTGTAATTGATGACCTATCATATTACAGTCTTCATTGCTTCGTTTAACTTAATTTTATTCTAGCATTTCTTAAAATATGCCGTCTACACACGGAAAGAACGATTTTGTTAAAAGGTTTAAAACTTTTGCTGAAAACAGATCTGAAAATAATTTTTTGTTGAATCATCAAAATAATTTGTTGAAATGTTAAAACTGATAAGCATTGCTATAAAACATTTGATATTTTAGCAATCATTTTGACTTTTGCACAAAATTATTTGGATTATTAAACAAAAATTATTTTCAGATCTGGATTCAGCAAAATTGTTCTTTCCGTGTAATTTAGGACCATATTATTAAACAAACGGATTTTTTGATAGATTTATTTTTTTTTGAGTGATCAAAAATAATAACTATTTTTACTTTTACATATTTAAAGGGTTTTGTTTTAATTAACTAATTCTCGAATAATAAAAATATTTTTGAAGTATTCATCAAATTATTTATTTTTGTAATAAAAAAGATATAAAATTATTATTAGTTATTGTTATTATTATTACATATGTCTTTTAAGTCTTGATTCTAATAAGTAATAATTATGTTATATTATGTTTAAATTAAAGTCCATTAGACAAATAAACAAGTAAAATGAAATTTCTATAATAAAAACAGAAAACATGTGCGCGCTTTCCTTTCTCGTCGCCTTTACAACTGTTAACAGGTTCATACTTTTTCATAGACTTTATAATTGACAAGTAAATTATTGTAAAATAAATATATCTGTTTCATAGACACGTATAAAATGATAAATCATTTTCTTTACATAATTCAGTTACAACAATGATAGATAAATCACAATACAATTTGGTCCTTGGAAGTCAATAAATTGTAAAGAATATGATGTGTGTCCAATAATACGAGGGACCAGGGACTTTATTTCTAGAAATAATAAATCGCAAAACATTAATATTTTTCATCGTAGAAAATAAACCATACCTACAATATAATCCGTTTTAAATTCAGATGTGCAATCAGAATAACGCTTGGAAATATACTCCAGGAGTTTAACAGAAAGTTAATGCCGTCAGGAAGAGAGAAAATTGAATTCGAAGCTCGGTCGTAAAGAGGCGCGAATGTGGCGACTTACGCGGAAAGTTTTTCAGCGGTTTTAAACCCGCGTCGTTTTCTCGCGGATTTTGATGTCACTGTACTCAACTCACAGCTGGGAAAGTAAAATTATCATCTACTTTCGGACGTTGAAAACGCGTATCCTTGCTTAGTCCGCCCAGGCAGGGAGAATTTACGACACTCTCCGGAAGTTTAATCAGCGCCTACATAATCGGGTGTTTCCTACGACGAACATTCTACACGCATTATTTGCTGCGTACAAATGTTAAATAAATCGAACTTAATTCTTGTTGATTGCGTAATAAAGATGAGCTTATGAAGCTTACGAACAAATTGAGAGATAGACAGATTATGCACATTCTTATTGTTACTTTCTTATCAATAAATTATTTAACCAAATTTCGGCATTAAATTACATGTATAATATTCAGTAAAGATATTGATAATTAATATATTGCCTTTATATTTTATAATCTAATAATTTAATAATCAGTTTCTAAATATTATTATGAAATCTTTTTTCACATTATTCGGGAACTTGTACCTAATCAAATTGAGCCATAGCTCTTAACAACATTAAGTTTTAGCTTCTATCAGGCGGACTATATTTCTTTACGGCAGGCGGGGAACTATCTGATTCGCGGCAAACAAATGAATCGAAATCCGGGCGGAATGGTCGGCAGATTTCACGAGGTGTAAATTAAGACGCGTCGAGATCGATAACGAGTGAAATACGGCGAGCGTCATCGCCGGATAATCCGATGTACTACACGTGTCCGTGCGCCGGCGGGAGACACGGATACAGAACCGGAGTACCCCCGCGCCGCGCCACGTAATGCAATTTGTCCGCGTGGCGGGCTGCGAGAGAGCGCTACAGGAGGTGCGTGCGTATGCGGATACGTATGTATACGTGTATGCGTGTACGGGGGCTGAAAATTTTTTTTTCCGGAGGCCACTCGAGGATCAAGCCCCCTTTATTAAGTGTAGTCTGGAGGGCGAAAGGGGCCAGGCGGCGCGAGTGTGCGCGCGTTGCCAAAAAATTTCCAGCAATTTTTCATCCCCCTTTCACTCGCCCCGAAAACGAGCGGGAATGAGGTGGACTTGTGCAGCCCCTGACGCGCGAAACGTACGCGCCGCGTCTACGCAGCCGGCTGCCGGCAGAGAGGCCGAGTAATAAATAGAACGAAGGTGCGGACGCGCGTCTACTTTTCAATTCGGGAGCCTTCGGGGGTCAATAAGTGTCGACGGATGATGTACTGTGCTCCTGCCAAGCGTAATAAGGAGTACCGGTATTCACGGGGCGCGGAAGGCCGACGCTTCCACCGGGGACGATGTCGCATCAGCCGGTCACGTCCGACCGAAATTCCGTATATAAGGGGCGATCTAACAAGAATAGGCAATATCCCTCAAATCAGTACCTCTACGGTTATTTTTTTAAGCGTATCCATCACAAAAATTTATAACGGTGTGTTTGAGACGAAATCCGAGATTGAAATATGGCGAACATAAAATGATTTTATGTGTCAAAAAGGTAGAATTGGGATATATCACTCACATCCCTGATTCTCCTATTATAATATTCAAGAGAGTTGTTTATAAGCATAGGTATACTATTTTCAACGCGTCAGTTTATCAATTTTGCAATGTCTATAACGAATCAATATTTCCTTCATATGAATTGAATATTTCATGTACGGTCGTTGCCCCGGATAACATTAACCCACTGCAAATTGACACGCTATAAATAGATCTCAAGCCAGACTTATATGACTAAATATCACACTCGCCGAAACGTCGATAAGTTGAAGGCACGGTTTAACAAGTTTTTCCTTCTCGCGCTTTGTTTTAGCCGCGTAAGTACCGGCGCCGTCAACGAGGAGCGTGACTGAAATTACTTGCGAAGGAAAGACTTTTAATATAAATTCATACTTGCCGGCGTAATGAATTATTCAGAACGCAATTTGGAAAAACAAATGGCGAAACAGCGCGCGCTCGCAGTGTTCCGCCCGGCCGAAAGAAGCTGACGCCGCCGGCGGCCGCGTCGAGATTATAGGAAAAAGTAAGAGAGAAATAATGCAGGACGTACTGAATTTTTCCCGTTTCAATTCGCGACTTGTTATAGCGCGGGGGACAGATGCTGGAATTTGTGCATTTTTAACAGCACAATTTATTCCCGAGTATACTAAACGATATCGTAAATGCTAAACAGCTATGCTGTCTCGTAATAGACGTAGAATTGATATATGATACGATATTCTACTGTTTAATAGCGATTTGTTGGAAAGTGTGCATAAAAAAATATGTTAGTTATCTCACGGTGTTTCGCACTGAGAAAAAAAGTTGTTAAAATAACTAGTATGCGTTTTGTTGACAGTTTTTCTTTGATTCAATTATGTTTTTGAATTAAACATACATCAATAACATGATATTTTTATGAATTAACAAGTATTTTGTTGAATTGACAAATGTTTGCTTGACAGTCCATGACCGCCGCATTTAATTCAATGAAATAATATTTTTTAAATCAACAATTTTTTTCTCAGTGCGCAGACGTGATGCATTTCTCTGTATATACACAATTGTGTGTTACATCATTACGTATGTTTGCCCAAGCCATTATCACTTGGCACCACGCGGATTCCAAATCTTCGTTCTCCCGAACACAATTACGTGTTTTACGCCTAACATTTCCAACCGTCGTAAGTTTCTTTCTTTTACGGCAATTTTGCTGTTGTCGTCATGAGCTGACAAGCTTCCGTACAGCTGTTGCGACATCAGCGGCGGGGGGGGGGGGGGGAGGCGGAAGAGCGTTTTAACGGCCGATGATAAATCCCACCTGCCGACACACAGCTCGCCGATGAAATCACTGTCGAGGCGACGAAACGCGGAGATTATTCCGCGCGTTTCTCCGCCTCTACTGCGGGCGGAGGCCTCAGCGGAAGGGTAGGACAGGCTGCGACGTGTCCTCGGCACGGGTTGATTGTATCCCGAGACGCTCATATGTACGCGCTGGACTGACTACCCGTCCGGAACACGAAAGTGCACTCCGGCGAGTTACGACTCGGCGAAGCGTCATTAAGAGCGTTGTTTGCCTCGCTTATTAAGAGTTATGATTGCACGAGATACTTATTAACTTCCTCCTACGCGACCTACACTTGTGACCACTGAATCCGCGCATGTCATTACGACGCTGATCCTCGGTCAGGCTTCTCTTTTACGAGTTCCAGACCGCTTACGACAATGTCGAATGGCACTAAATTTTGGTTAAATAGCTTTTCCTCGTCCTCCATTATTTAATAAGCATTATAATTGCCTTAGATTTCTATATAAATTTATGTATTGTATAAATTTATGTATTGTATTTATAAAAAAGTTTAGATTTCTTTACAAATTTATATTGTAGAATGAAGATTATAGTGGAGAATGTTTCATTTTCGCTTACGTATTTGTTCATCATATGAACTTAATTATTATTTTTGTAATAATGTAGTGTGCATCTTTTATTATTCACATAAATTGTCCATTTTTAATCGATAAATAATCTGTATTTTGCATATCAAATGTACGCACACGGAAAGAACGATTTTGTTGAAAGGTCTAAAAATTTTGCTAAATACAGATCTGAAAATAATTTTTTGTTGAATCACCAAAATAATTTGTTATAAGAATGTTAAAACTGATAAGCATTGCTATAAAACATTTTGATATTCTAACAATCATTTTGACTTTCGCACAAAATTATTTTTATTATTGGACAAAAATTATTTTCAGATCTGAATTCAGCAAAATTGTTTCCGTATATATAAAAATTCTTTCCGTATATATAATGTCATTATCATAAAATCACAACGCGTGAAATATCTTGTATACATTTATACAGACAGTTCGGCACGACTTGCAAAATCATTCTAAATCCTCCTATTCCATTCTGACGTCTTCGCGACGCCTTTCATCTCTCTTTTCTCATCTTCATCTTGTCGCGAAGGGGACACCTTAGGGTTTCGGTTCCCCTCGGATGCCTCGTATAACGTCCATGTCCGGAACACTTTGGCAGTTTAACGAGACAGTTGGCCGCGGTTGATCTACGTTTAGATATTTTTCTCATCAACGTTCATCCCGGTATATGGCGCGGCCGCGGAGCCGGATTCTAGCAGCACCGGTATTGAAAGAACGGAGGACGTTGTCTAGGGATGGACGTGACAGCGAGGAGGAGGAAGAGAGGGAGGAACATATTTTTCTTGAAATTTGTCGCGACTATCTGCCCAAAGGGATCTACCCTCGTGTATAATTCCCAGATGGAGAAGCTGCAAATCTCGACTCTTCTATCTCGTCCCTTCTTCCGTCTTCCACCCCACCTTGCGCTACGGCTGGAGGCTGATATAAGCGTTTAGGTCTTCTGCGCTTACGCGCAAAATGAGGGAGGGAGGGAGAGATAGGGAAGAAGGTGGATTTACGCGTGAATCGTATACGGTGGCTTAAGTCCAAAATCCGGAGGCCTCACGATGAAATACACCGGCGAAGAAGATGCTCAAAATCACATTCTTAAACTTAATTAAGCTGGAGACATTCCATGTCCTCGAATACAAATGAATTCTAAATTAGGGTATCTTCGGTGCAGATCATATCAGTTAATATCTCAATATATACTGTACAGTAACTTTAGAAACATTTAATAAATTAATTACATTTATTCATGTTAACTCATTGTAAATCAATGTTTCGATGATTCTTATATGATTAGCATAACAGATTGGAACACGAATACTCGATATTATCAATTATTTTTATTTAGATTGTCTTTTTTCACCTTTTATTTTTCATTTACACGGAAAGAACGATATTGTTGAAAGGTCTAAAAAATTTTGCTAAAAACAGATCTGAAAATAAGATATTTTTGTTGAATCATCAAAATAATTTGTGGGAATGTTAAAACTGACATAAGCATTGCTATAAAACGTTTTGATATTTTAGCAATCATTTTGACTTTCGCACAAAATTATTTTGATTGTTGAACAAAAATGATTTTCAGATCTGGATCCAGCAAATTGTTCTTTCCGTGTAGATTTCCCTTAAAAGGGAGTCATCGTTTTTTTTCTTCTTTGTAAATATATCATAGTATATAAAAAAGTGGTTTTTACAACATTCTCACGTGAACCTTCAATACACTTATGATCCCCACACACAGACCTCAGTAATAGACCTTGACAAAGTGCGCGAAACCATTTCCCCGAACTGAAATTCACCCTCAAGACGCGCGTGCGATTTTAGTGCTTTCTACCCGCGAAGCTTTAGACACGAGTGCACACCCTCCGCGCGGCTCACAAATCTTCCCCGGCTTCGCCTAACGCGCGTTAGGGCTATCCGGGCGAGGCGTGTCGCCGAGGAGTTAAACGCACAGCCGATTGTCGCAGATGCCTAAGACGGATTTAACGACGCTTCCTCGGTACGTCGGGGCACGGATTACGCGCGGCAATTCGTACACACATGTCCTCGGGGACGTTTATTTGGAATTAACGCCGATAATGATCGCCATAATTTAACGGCAAACGTGTGCTGTGACGCGATCAAGGATTGTAACAATTTGTCTTTGGAAACGGATGTTTTAGATCGCGTTACTGTTTTTGCGAAGTCTTTAATGAATTTGAATCCAACAAAACAATTAATTATCGATTAAACAGTAATATCTGAAAAGCAATTGAAAAAAAAAGAAATTGTCGTTAGTATTTTTAAATGTTTGAAAGTGAATTTTATCTTCGCTGAGTTTAATTCATTCGATTATTAGAACACGGAAAGAACGATTTTGTTGAAAGATGTAAAATTTGGCTAAAAACATCTGAAAATAATATTTTTTGTTGAATTATCAAAATAATTTGTTGGAATGTTAAAACTGATAAGCATTGCCATAAAACGTTTTGATATTCTAGCAATCATTTTGACTTTCGCACAAAATTATTTTGATTATTAAACAAAAATTATTTTCAGATCTGAATTCAGCAAAATTGTTCTTTCCGTGAATATTTAATACCAAATAATGAACAGATGCAGACTTCAATGAACCAATTACGTTCACATGATTGACATGCAAAGATCGTCTTTGCGATTCATCGCGTCTAATCGCGCGATCACGCGGAAAATATGCACCCCCCCCCTCCCGTCATGTGCATCGACCCCAATGTAGGTCAGCGGAGTCAAGGTCGCGTTCTTTAATTCGCCGGTTTCCCAAGCACATAAACGGAGGAAGTCGCCCCCACGTTTTTACCGAGAGAAAAGAGGGGCCGGGGCGAGGAGGCGTCAAGGCGTATTGCGAGAGACAGTCGACTGTGAAACTCGCTTCTTCCCCGCTACCGCCCCGCCATCGAGGAAGCCATCCCTATAGCATCCCCCATCCCGTTCGGCTGCTCGATCCCCATGGAAGCGTACATATTTAACGTGACCTCGCGTGAATAATCGATGGGCAAAGGCGCTAGCCATTTGTACTTCTCTGGTTACTAACTGCGCCTTCTTTAAAGATTCAGACCATCCCACGAGCGGGAGACGTTCCTTTCTACTTTTCTAGTAGCGAAGTGCAGCGCCGGTCGCGCAACGAAGAGGGAGGGGGGGGGGAGACGAGGGGCAAAAAGAGTCCTCTTACCTGTCTTGACAGTTCGATGGTGACGGTTGCACCATTCCAGACAAACTTGCCAAAGAGCATCCCGAAACGCATTTCACTGACGTTGCCTTTAGCGATTTATTTTCGCAATAAGAGTGTAAGAGTATTATATACATGGATTTTAAATTTTTTAATATACAATGAAAATTTTATGTCACGTTTCACGATTTAATCGGCGATAAATCTATTGTCACAAAGAAATGTGAGTTTTGTTATAATTTTCATTTTATCACGGTGAATAATTATTGTATTTTTCTCAGTATGTACAGTTAAATTAAAATTCAGTTAAAATACAATTAAAATAAATTCAGACAAAAAAGAAAATTTATCGTCTCTGATCGCGTATCAAAATAATATACGTGAGATAAATAAATACTTTATGACTAACGCGAAAAAAAAGTTTAATGTAATATAATTTATTATTTTCCTTGTATCGTTCTGTTAATGGAATCGTCACACTGTATGCACTTTTACGTTGTAACAAATTTCTATAAAGTTGCTCGAGACACCGTACATCGGGATACACCTGTGCTCGCAGCCCGTACAAAGTGGAAGCATCCGTCATAAGTCAGACGTCCTGAAAGATGCACCGTGAATTATTTATTGCGGCGCGCGGTCGAGTTCCTGTCTCCAAGGTGACATCTTGAAATGCATTTTAGGAGAGAAAGAGGAAGAGGGGGTGGAGTGAGAGGGGTAGGGATGGAGAGAGAGAAAGAGAGAGAGAGACATATTTCCTCAGAGTGGGCAATATGGCCCGGTTGATTTAATAACGCGAGCCTAGCGACTAAGTATTATTAATATCACGGTATATCCCTGGCCGCGAAAGGGTTGAAAACAGTATTCTATTAGGAATAATGACTTAACTTGGTCGGCTTAACTTGGTCTTCTGACTTCTATTTGCAAAATCTACATTGGCTAAATGTCTATACAATAAACGAGGTATTAATGATTTGTAAGATACTTTAGTAACATATTTTTATGTTTACACATTTACTATTGACAGATAATATTAAATTAATTGCCTTTTTTAACGAAGTATTTTTAATTTAAATTGTAAAATATGACAAAAGGTATTAATCACAATCTTGCTCCTTCAATTTTAAGTTGAACTAATGATTTTAAAAGAAACTCAAGATATAGGATACAAAAATAATTGTTTAATAATTATTTTTCTTATAATATAATTGAATCTAAACAGAAAATAGGACGATTAAATCGTCATAATCGTCGAAGATTGAAGAGATAACCGCTAAATCTTATGAATAAATTTTTAGTTTTTCAAGATGAACTTAGATTTGTCGAGCAAATCGAACGATAACTGTGATTGAACCGGAATCTCTACGGGTTTTTCTAACACAGTTACGGCACGGTTTGCTATCCGATCATTTTTTATCGAAGCTCCTGGATTTTCCCGCGGTCGCTTCTGCTTTGAAACTTGAGCAAATGCACTTCTTGTATTCGAAGACGTATCAGGCTCAGTCTTGAGCTTGTCGCGCGAGTAAACAGCCCGAGCTAATGAAAACAAAACAGTCTCGCAGGTAGCTAAGACTCCCCCCGCGAAAGCAAGAACCTTGGTGGCTGCGCCGGCAAGTCTACGGGAACTGATAACAGACGCTGAAGAAAGGCGGATTACGGACTGAGGATCGTCCCGCAGAGACTCGGTAGACTACACACCGCGTTCCTGATTTGCCTATTCAAATATGCCGCTTAACAAGAGTAATAATTCAAATTAACTTTCAAGCATTACACATTCAATGCGATTTAATGCAAACGACATATCTGACAATATGTCGCGGCAATAATCATAATAAATAAATCCCAAATAACTATTTCAAGTTATCACTTTGGGGCTACGTTAATTTGAGATATAATTAAATTATATCTCATAAAAATTAATATTTAACCAAATATCTGTTCGCAGCGCGAATGCATGCTTCGTGCGACTTCTCGCATTTCGCGGATCTTTCCGGAAGCTCGGGAAGCGCGAAATTGTTGGCAGCATTGTTGGCAACAACGGAACTCCTAAATTACCATTTCCGACTTCATCAAGTCTACGCGCGGAACTTGCCGTTTCCCACAGCACCGCTCCGTGGGATTTTCTACGCCTAGCAGCCACCTTCGCGCGCCAGCATACACCGCATTGATATTAATGTTGCCTCCTTCTCCGTGAATTAATATTAATCGTCGCAGCCCGTACGTGGCGCGAGTTGCATGCGCGAGGCCCCGGAGGCCTGTTTCTCCCGAAAACATTCATCCTTACCGGGCCTTTTGCCGTCGTGTGTGTTCAGCCTCCGCGAAAATTCGTGCCGACATCTCACCACCGCATGGGACGGGCAAGGGTTGGAAAAGCAAGGGGGTAGATGGGTACCACCTCCTAGCGTAGGATGGTATGAATTCGTTTTAAGAACTCCCTCGCGCAATTCTCTCGAGTAAAACGCTTGCTCGCTTGCCGCAGTTTACGACCGCCGGTGAATTGCGTGCCACACGTGATGTATACAAGGTGAGCGTGGCAGAATTGGGATATTGATTTCTCATTTCGCTCGCAATGTTTAGAGAATCTATATTTGAGAAAATTACCTCAGTCGTATGTTTGCGCGAATTGCATTTAAAAGAGAGCAATGCAAGTATCTTCAGGATTTTTCATTAATTATGCTAGTAGGTAATAGAGGTGTGCGAATAGTTCGAATTCGAATCGAATTGAATCGAATCACAGTATAAGATTCGATTCCAGTTCGTTTTCGAATCTGCAAGATTCGAAATCGAATAGTTCGAAAATTTCGAATCAACAATGGTTCGATTTCGAATCGATCGCCTATTTTATTTGGTTCATTTACACCTTCCGCGCGACCAATTATTCTTATCTAATAAATAAATATTTTTGATATATGTAATGTATTCATACAGATTAATAAAATATTCGAAAGCATTCTAACTATTCGTGTATACACATATTATTAATATTTTCTAGTTCAAAATGTCACATAAGATCACGATCCTTTGTAATGAGATGTAAATCGAAAACAGGTCTTCAGTTTGTTTAAATCATTGCGTAAAATAATGTAAATCATAAATTTTGATATTTATTATGTTTAAATTAACATGTAATATTAATCTTGGGAAAATTTGATTCAGATTTGATTATTCGTATTCGAATTAAAGAGATTCAATTCGATTCGACCATGCAAATGTTTGATTTGCACACCTCTAGTAGGTAAATTTGACAGCAACTAGTTAAAAAATTTTAAAACAAAGAGAAAGTGTAGAGAAAAATCTCTATTTGAAAACACCTCATTTAATTAAGTTCTTAAATATAAAATATGTTTTCGCACTCTTTGTGTTTATCATATACTGTATTTCATTATATAAAGATTATCTTTGCCGATTCAGTAATCAATGCTACATGCACTAGTATTTTCAATTTGTCATCAATTCTTTCTGCACTGTAAACAAAATACATTACAGAAATAAGCAACTTTGTTCAGAATGCTTTGTGAAACTTAAACGCAAAATACTATGTAGAATCACAGATCAAAATTTTGATTCAATTATATAGTAATTGCATTACGTTGCAACGAGAGACGGAAATAAGTAACGAGGGAAAATCGACGCGCTACGTCAAAGAACAAGTATGCTATAAACTTATCGAAATTGTACATTCCGCGCTCGCCTCAAAGCCGCGGCTCAGACCTCGTTACGCAGAATCAACCGTAATCCGTTCCTTGTTCGACGAGTCGTCGCTCACGTGTCGTCGTGTCGCTTTGTGCCGCGCGCGCGTAACACGCGAGCGCATTACTTTGTTACTAATCGTCGACTCGCACGGCGCTATTAATTAAACGTAAAATATATCTCGACGATGGAAAACCTCTCCGGGAGACTCGACTCGGCGGAAAAATCTCTGTTTCCTTTCCCTCCCCCCCCCCTCCCGCGTGCAATTATATCGTTCGTTTAACTGCGCGCGTAACCGAGTTACGTACGCGATGGCAGAGAAGGATCTCTAATCGGCAGATTACCGCGGTTCGACGTTGTAAACGACGAAATAACTCGACTGGCCGAGCCACGAGTGATTTTACAAATGAAAAATGTAATTCTGACGGAATGAGAGAGAGATAATATTGAGATTACAGAAAATATTCTTCCCGAGACGATGTTTCTCGTTGTAATCCGTTACGTCTGCGGAAAACAAAGGGGAACGGCTGAGGGATAAGGAGCGAAGTACTCGCGCGCATTCCGGTATTTCAGTCTTTCAGTATTTCATTATAGGAGCGAATGTTATTCCGACATCGCGCGCAGGAAGTAAAACTTACGACTAAATATCTCGTTCATATTCAACTTGAAGCGATTTACACGAGAGCTGCGAAAACTTCCTTCGCGTTCAATTACAGTAAACGTGGCAGATTCATCCCTCTTTCCGTTCCCCGGCTTTCCGCCGCGACGCCGCGCCGCCCCTCGCCTGTCTCGCAAGCAACTCGAGCATCGTCACCGCTATAACGTAGATTAATTCCCGATCCGATGCGCGCAGCATCCGCGCTCGCGACGAATCGAGCGAGTGAGGCATCGGCGTAATCGAATCGTAATTAAGTCATTACCGACACAATATGGCGAAGAACACCGAGCACGTCGCGACACAACAAGACGCGAGGATTACGTGACGCAAGACTCGCCTCCCCCTCCCCTTCCTTTTCTCGCCGAAACGAAATTGCGCAGAGGCAAATGCAATCGCACTTTCGAACGTGATTCCGCGAACGGCAAATCGCCAATTCTGTATTTCCGGAAAATTGGGTATAGCATTTTCGCTCGCACGCCGGACGATCGAATCAATTTTTGAATGCGCACGAGTAGGCTCTACATAATCCAAACGAATGAATTTTATATCCAAACGAACCACCACCGCGCTGCGCGTTTATGACGATATGTATTATCCTCGGAACGAACCGCGGCCGATTGCTTTTTTATAAAATTATAACACGGCGCCGACCGTAATATAGGCGCGCCGCGCGGAAAAGCGTCGCGAAATTGATGGTGGGCTTACATTCGACTGGGACAGCGCATAGCGACCGCAGACTAGTTTTCGCGGCCGTATGTATGTGAAGTCCGTTTAATGAAACACAACCCAAAACGAGTTATTCATTCTCGCGCGGCAGCCGAAATTTCGATTAACCCGCGCACTCAAGTTCCGTTCGATTGAAAGAAAACGTTGGTGGAGCGAGCCGAAGCGATCAATAATTTGAAAAAAAAAAATACGGTACAACCGCGAAGGTATTTATTTTAAAGCTCGCGCGTCTCGCGGACGCACAAATTGAATATATCCCCGATATTAACTTTGAATTCAATAAGATCTAAGCCGGCTCTTCGCGGGCGAATAAATGCGGTCGCCGACACACGAGAATTTTCCCTCGCAAGCCCGATTCTCCCGTCAGAACGAGACAATTACGTGACTGTCAGTTCGAGCGTGATTCATGAGCCGGAAAATACGAGGCAATTTTCATTTTTTATCGTTCGCCATGTGCTCGAGAATCAATCTCGAGGCGACCGTAAAATCGCGGTGCGAGCGGCGGGACGTCATTTCGCAGCGACGTTAAGGCAGAAAAAGAAAGGCGTCGGACTATATATATATACATATATACGACATATATATAATATATATGTATATATGTCTTGCCCGATGTGGCAGGAGCACGATTTACGAGCGCCACTACGTACGATGTGGGCTAAAGTTCGCCGAGTTTATATGCTCGACATTAAACGTCTACGTTCTACCGCCATAAGTCACCTGCACTCGAGGTACAATGGCATTTGAATGCACTTTATCGATTATGATCCCGAGGGTCGAATTAGGGGAGGACGAACAAGAGAAACGGGGCGCGGGATCACTCGATGGACGGAGATGCAGGCCAACAGTAGGGGAGGGAGGGGGGGATGAAACGATCTATAACGAAGTCCGCTGTTACCGGGAACTCTTGCGGGAATCTTGCGGCGAATGCGGTAAGTACGATGCTGATGAATTATGAATTCGGCGCACCGCACCGTGATAAAGCCATTTTACGGCTCGCCCTCTTTTCCAGACGATTAAATTCGCGTGAAGTCCGCGGGGGAGAAAGAAGCGAGAACGGGAATACGATGCGCCGAGCGCGAAAACGTTGTGTAATGCGATCACGATCGATCGGTAAAACGCAATGATTGTTATAAGTCTTTTATCATTTCTTTTCACGGAGCTTATTTCAGTTCGATCACCCCGTTTATCGCTTGCTATTAGAAAAATAAAAGCAATCTTAGATATACACACCGGGGTTCCCCAGCGAAACTTTCTCGGTTTGGCATTTCTGAAATTGGAAGGAGAGGGGTTTGGAATATTGACGTAAAAAAGTTTGGGATCTCCTCAGTAAGGAAGACGTTGACGCGCGGCAATTGTCGCTCAACAACCGAACAGTGAACAGTTGAAGTGAGCCTGGGGGGATCCCCGGGACTGCTTGCAGTTTTGTTAAAAAATTAAAATATCGGCAATTTAAAAAAAAAAATAGGCTAATGGGAATCAGCGCGGTAATTGGTGCGCAATGATAAGTTAAGTGCCATGGCAATAAACCTACATATATGAAATAAAAGAGTGCTATTCACTTAACTTATCATTGCGCACCAATTACCGCGCTGATTTCCATTAGCCTATTTTTTTTAAATTGTTGAATTTTACTAGGAATCCTTAGACTTATTAATTTAAAATATCAGATCGCCGAATTTTTTTGCTATTATTTCGAGTATGCCCTTTCAGAATTTTTAAGGATTTTTCAAATCGGTCTATAAACAAAAGAGATATGACTTTTTTAAAAAAGGTGCTAAATCGAGATTTATTCGCGTTTTTTAACTTTCCTTTTTCTTTGAACCCGTAATATCTTGGAGCTCCTTAATTCTAGCGACTTTTAAACATTATGGGCTTGTTTCGTGGTCGATTCTCTATCGATTGAAAAAAAAATTAATTGAAATATGTCCATTTTTACTGGAGTAATAAATATGGATGGGGTCCTCGGGACCCCAATGTGTATACGACGTCGTCAAAAAAACAGTGTGTATACCTACAGTTAAATAAAAAAAAAAAATTAAGATATTTTTAATATTTATTTTAAATAAAGAATCTTAAAATGATTGAGAGTAAAATGGTATCTCTCTCTTTTTTAAATAATAATCACTACACCGGGATTTCTGGATAATATACTTAAACGATAAATTTGCAAAATTTCTGTGAACTTTTCAACAAATTTGCAAGCTTTCGTACCTCTTCGACGAGTGCGAAGTGCACGTGTGTATCTGCTGTATCGACCCGCAATATAATTCGCCTTCCATTTCTCGCTTCTCGTTCAGTCCGTCGAGTAATTGTTTACGCGCCACGTCGGGGCTATCGAACATGACGCACACGAGCGAGCGCGCCGACGTACCTGTTGAAAGCGCCAGGTGCGGGCGCAAACCAGGGGATCGGGCAGAGAGTGCGGGCTCTCCGGACCCGGCCTGCCCCGCGCCAGCTGCCGCCGTCGTTTCTTCCGGGTCATAGTAATTCGATACGTATACGCGGAACCCGACGCCTTTTTGCATCGGCGCGCTTGTTTATGCCGCGCACGCCGCCGACATACCGGCGGAAAACGGGAAATTGAATAAAGTTCGCAGCGGGAGAGAGGTCCGGCCGCACGAAAGCGCGTTCGGGTATATCGAGCGGAATGATATATTTGACAAGGTCCGTATTGATACGTGCATATTACATGCGCGATAGGGGGCCAACGTCGCGCCACGCCACGCCGCACCGCGCCGCGCAGCCACGGCCGTCTGACCATACGCGAGCACGTATCACTTACGGTCGTTCGGTTCCGACTCGACCCCGTCGCGTCGCATCGTCTCTCGCAATCGTGCCCTTTTCTCGTTCCGTTATGTCACCCCGCACGTATATACATATATCCTTGCTGCAATGAAATTCCAAAAAGAAACGAACCGAAGATCGCAGACGGCGAAAGAGATATTTCACGTTATATTTGATTCGTTCCAAACTGTGCGAACTTTTACAGTTTCAAATGACAGTTTTTGTAATTGATCAATAAAAATTATAATTAATTTTTCCGCGCAAATTATTACTTTAATAAAATAATAAATAAGAGTTAGGCCATGAACGAGCTGAACTTTTTATGGTTAATTAAATAATAATTTACTGCCAATTTAATAATTAACAATTTGATGGTTATTATTTTAATATTTTCAAAAAATATCCTAAAAAAGTCGAATAATAAGGTACCGATTGTGGTTAAGGTTTATAAAAATATACACCCGCGAAATCTCGCTGCAACGATTAAAAATTATCATTCGCTCCTTATAATAACGATTCCCGGGTTCGATTCGGGTGGACCGGAAGCAGCCTCCATGCATCGTGATTCATTTATGAATATGTAGAGGCGCGTGATGGTGGTCAGACACCGGAAAACTCCGGATAGCCTGGGCATGAATATGCTAAGCGCAACGTAGTACCGGAGGGCTGAAGTAATTTTTTTTTCTCGCTGCATCGATCCTCGCAGGGTTAGAGTGTGAGCTCCATAGTGAAAAATAATTTCGCAGTTTTATCTGTCTTTTCATCTCTCTGCCGCTCCGATTGGCTGCACGGTGAAAGCGCTGTTATTCTTGCCCGTACTTCAATTATTCGACATTACGAAGTAGAGAGAACAGATTTGTAAAAATGAAGTCGAGTGAGTCTTCGCGTTTCTTAATCATAAACTCGAATTAACCTAAAAAATTAACTCTTTTCACGATTGCAGCTTCGATCATTATTGAGAAAGAGTAAAGAAAATTGATTTGAGATATCTCGAGATTTTTTTATATCGTATACTTGCATGTAAAATGTACACTTGACAGATAGTTTTAATCTTATTTGCTGCAAATAAAGTTCAATATTAATGGTTAACATCAATAAATTTTACATTGCCTGTATGATTAATCTTAACTTGTATAAAATGTTTTATTTTTAATGTTTTACGCGCACGTTTGTATACAAAAAATATCTATACATACATAATGAAAAATGAACATCATGCCGAACAAATAATGCTGGGCAAATATTATGGACGCGTATGGTAAAAATCAAGATTGCCAACATGTAATTTCCAGATAACTAATGATAAATGCATACATTATGTTTTATCTCTAATACATATTTCCTATAATGCAAGGTGTAATTTATTTATTTGAAGAACATAACAAACATTAAAGTAAACTTCGGAAAGGATTTCGGATCGGAAAGGAGAAAGATGAAAAGGAATAAAAAAGAGAATAGAAAGGAATAAAAAGAGCATCGTTGTATTTTCTCACGAGCGTGCAAGGAAAAAGAAAATGCTGAAGTTATCGAGATCAGAAGCGTGGACCGCGTGATATAGGAAAGCATTAACTTCATTATTTACAATCTATATGTTCTCTTTCGGCGGATATATTGATTATAGGAAGTACGAGAAAGTTTATTAGTATTTCAGACAGATATTTCTATTATATTCTATCTTTACAACTCCGTTTAGCAGAGCATTCCGACATTTGCGAAGTAATGAAATTGCAAGTAATGATATTGAAGCATTACAGAATCGTGCGAAACATATACACATCGAGAAATATTCAATAACAAAACCAAATAATTCCGAAATCTAAACTTAGTTGTTATTTAAATTAGCCAAAAAAAAAGCCAAATGAAGAAGTAAAAATTTAAAGTTATCATTTTCTAATTAGAATGGTGAATTGCACACAAATTTCAAATTTTTTAAGTTTCTTTTGACCTTACATATTAAGCTTTTAATACATATTCTCTTAATTTTTTAATATAAAATAAAATCACTATTTTTATTTATGCTTCTTTAAACTGTGATTTCTGGAAAATCAATTTCTACAGATGTATAATTTTTTCATTATAGTCTTGACATATAGTTATTGTAGATGTATTATTTTTAAGTAAACGAGAGAAGAAGCTTCCTTGACGCCAACGGAAACAACGAATCGATCGCCAGGGTAATTCCAGGGCAGCCAGTCGAAACCAGTTTTAGGAAACGATTCGTTCGCCCGGCCGAAACGGCCACAGAGAAAAACGAGTTCTCGATACGCGGCGCATAATTCCTGACCGCGCCCACAACATCGGCAGAACCCTTTGCCCTCGCCGAAAAGTATCAGCGCGACGTCAACGTTGCCCTGCGTTACGACTGCTCGTCACGCAGGCCGTATCTTCGGATATGGAAACCGAAAATTACGAGCGCGGGGAAAGTTTCGGCCTTTATCTCAGGCCTTTATTACACCGGCTGTCAGGCATCGCCGTACGGCGCGGGAGAAACGCGTGCCGCAGAAACACGTGCGATTTAACTCGCGACGACTATAATTGCGCGCTGCACTTTACGGCCGGTCGTCACGCCGATGTCATTGATTCCCCGTGAGTATTATCCCCTCCCCTCCCCCGTCCGTCTCGCTTTTAATGTTAGTTGCACGACGCCTGCGAGCCTGCGACGCTAATAATTTTCCAGCAAATCGCAGCGTCCGCGGATAATCGCTCCTTTAATCGGGAGACAAACCGGCCGTCGTCGCCGACGAAAATTTGTCCGCGGCCGCGTGATTATTCACTTTTTCTTTTTCGGTGTTCCGCAAGATATCGCCGCGGAAAATAACACGATATCGTTCGGGCATGGCGATAATTACGCACGCGTGTAAACGACTTGTCGTCACGCGAATTGTACATTAATCCGCCGCGCCGCGAGGCCAGGAGAGGAAAGAAATTCACCCGCTCGGAAAAATAGGAATGTACATTTTATTATAATTACGCGAACGATATAATCACACCGTTGCTGGATGTCACGGCCTGTTTACGTTGCACTGTACTTAATGTCGATAACGGTAATAATTCGCCCGATGAAATACACGATTGCGAGTCTCGCGTTCAATCGCACGCTAGCTAAGCGCAAAATTTTTCACTTTCCAATGAATATTACACCCTTACACGGAAAGAACGATTTTGTTGAAGTCTAAAAATTTGGCTAAAAACAGATCTGAATATAATTTTTTATTGAATCATTGAAATAATTTGTTGGAATGTTAAAACTGATAAGCATTGCTATAAAATGTTTTGATATTCTAGCAATCATTTTGACTTTCGCACAAAATTACTTTGATTATTGAACAAAAATTATTTTCAGTTCTGGATTCAGCAAAATTGTTCTTTCCGTGTATTTATTTTTTAATTAATTCTTGGTAAATATTACAATTGCAAATTGAATGTCCTTTTATTATTATATATTATATTCGTAATTATTTGATGAGGAAACGTGAAATGAAGAAAAGCACACTTCTTCGCTTCCGCAACTGCGCGCGTTCTGGATTTTCGGATATATTCGTCGGAAGCAATTGCGGTTCTCGAATTCAGACGTTTCTTAACCCTCACGTACACGTGATTTCGATACGTTATCCCTGCCCGATAGACGGCAATCGTCGTGTCTTCGTCGCCGAGATTTATTACACCGCGGCTTTAGGCAGAAGCGAGCAATTTACATTCCCCGCTACACGTACGTTCGGTTTCTGCGGTTCGATGGTATATCCAAACGTCGAGACGTCTCCCCGACTGCTATGCTCCACGTTGAAATTACCAGGGATTACGTACGGTGGAATTGCCATGACGTGCAGTATAGTGACGACGAAATAGTGTACTCACGGCACGCTATTAGACACTCTGATTACACCGGCACACAAAAAAAAAAAGTGGTTTGTGCATTTGACCGGACCCATCTACGGACATGTTTTTCGACCCGCTGAATCCGAATTTGAGGTCCGTTGGGCTCGGTCAGGTCCCAGATTTTAGTAAAATGCAAAAAACCCCCCAAAAATATGAAAAACTGCATTACAGCGATGAAAAAATTTTTGTTGACCCGGATCAAGTATGATTTTTATGTATTTCGATCCGTTGAATTTGAATCTGAAGGTTAATTAGCCCGTTGAGCCATCAAAATTTGAAAAATCAGCGAAAAACCGAAAAAAATTGCAAAAAATCACGAAAAATCGAAGTTACGGAGATGAAAAAAATCTGATGTATCTTGTTCCACTGCATTAGAATCTGAAGTTTATTTGGCCCATTAACATGTTAAAATTCAAAAAATCTCAAAAAAGCAAAAAAATTGCAGTTATAAATAGATCGGAAGAGCACACGTCTGAACTCCAGTC
>NW_012026847.1:653124-662157 GCF_000956235.1 Wasmannia auropunctata | reverse complement strand
AATTATTTTGATGGTCGAACAAAATTATTTTCAGACAAAATTTTTAGACCTCGCAACAAAATCGTTCTTTCCGTATAAAAAAGTAATTAAAATAAAATATATAATAATAAAATGAAGTATATAATAATAAATGAAGTATATAATAATAAAATAATTATTACATAGATATTTCCTTCTCGCTTGAAAATCTATGGAGAATTAAATTTCCATGCTTCACTTAGTAAAGTATTATATGTATAAAAATAATTAGCAAGTACACTTAAAAAATAATCGTAAATTGCCTAATTATTTTATCGTATCTCGATACGTCCATCTTGATTATCTTGAAGATCAACGTCTAAAATTTCACAGAAGATCGAGTGAGTGGTGTCTAATGGACCCCCACCGATCGCCGTCGTTCAAAGAACGGGTGAGATCCTTCAAAGGATCGCTAGCACCGAGTCTCATTTGCATCCAAGATTGCGAAGGACCGCGTACAGCGTGATTCGTGATCCTTTTTGCCGTGTAAGACGACGCAAACGCGGTCGTCGCCGAGCCTTTTCGTGGGACGGTAATTGGGTCAGCGGGGTTAGACATAGGAAAACGGGATGATGGACGAAGAAACGAGAATATTCGAATACACGGAGGAGAGAGGGCAGAGACAAGGCTGACGAAGGCTGACTTTTCGTCGAAACGAAGTGGCCTGAAATTAGTTTACCTTTGGAAACCAATTTCTTTCTCTTTCGTTGCTCTCCGCCCGCCTGCCACTTCCTGTCTGACATAAGAGCGATTTTTCTCCTGTAAGAGGAGGGGGGAGGAGGGTTCCCTCTGGCGAGTAACGAGAGACGAAATTGCCGAAGGGAGGAAAAATAATAAATGAACGGTACTCGGGAAAAGATCAATGCCTGATAATACGGTAAGTAATACAGTCGTTTTCCTCCCGTTTCCTCTTCGCGTTTACGCACCAAACTGTACGCGCAATATAAATGCCTAACAGTTATATAACAGCAATGCGTCCGTGTTAATAGTACGTGCTAATTACACCACCATGTATATCTATGATATTGCATTCTGTAAAAGTGTAGAGACACGTGTGATTAGGATCCATTTATCGCGATAATAGGTAGAAAAACATCGAGGCACGCAACGAGTGTCGCGGAGCTTTCAAAGGCGGTCGACAGTTTTTGCAAGAGAAAATTAGCAACATCATCAATTTATCAACGAGGCTGTAATAATTTAAAGTGAGGTTTTCTGGTTACACTGGAACAGATCCCGTTTGAAAAATCAATACGTAAATATCGTACTTGCATACAGCTCGCGCGTTGCAGAAAATATCACGATATGATATAAATGTCAAATATCAAATAGCAAACTATTATTACAGTAAATTTTGAGATTTTCTGTACATTTTTATTGTGTTATGTATCTTATCACTTTCGCCACTATTCCATTCCAGATATACATGTAAATACATATTTCTAAAAACACATTTACATACATATATTCGATGTCGATGTGTACACGAGGAACATTGGATTATGGATTATCGCGATGAAAGTTAAAGCGGATTTGCGCGTATCTACTCTCGTAAGTTGTGGAATGTATCAAGTGTTTCTGATTTGCCCCGGGAAGAGGAAAGGCGAGAGGGGAAAAGAAGAAGATACAGAAACTGGTGGTAGAAGTTGGTGTGGCGCGGGGAAATTTATGACTGTCATACTTCACGGTACGTCAAGCTGTGTTCCTTACGGCCGGGCTGCTATAATCTAGGCACTTAGCATCTTAGAGTTTAAGCGCGATACGTACTTCCCAACCCGAAGAAACGCTCCTTTTACCATTTAGGTACAGAAGGAAAACGTAAATCGTAATTTTATGATCGTTCAAAAACTGCAGCCACTTCCTCGTTGACTGCTGTAAAACTATTTATAAAAATATTGAGTGCAATAACAAACTGCAGTTAGTTGTATTTATATAATACATTTCTACACTGAGAGAAAAGTAATACTAATAGTAACAAAAACAGAGAATTATTCACAAAAGTCAAGTTTTATTCTAAAATTTTGTTAAAATAGCAAAATATATAATTAAATAAGCAAAATTTGGTATAATTTTTTATTTAACAACACAATTTTATTTGGTTACTCACATTTTGTACACAGTAATATAAAAATTGGGTTGCAATTACAAAATAAGTTTTCTTTTAATAAGTTCAACAAAATAATGTAATTATTTTGGTAATTTTATTTAATAAATTCAACGAATTAATATCGACGTGTTAGTTTAGTTGGTCACATATCAACACATAGTTTTGGTATCAGTAACAAAATTTTGGTTGTTCATACTAAACTTTTCTCTCAATGTACAGCAAGTAAAGGCGAATTTCGATCATTTTATTTGTTATCGTAAATTCTCGGGTGTGAATCTGTCGCATGGCTGCAGTATTATAATAATGGGAAAGTATTTATAGTTTATAGTATAAAAAAAAATGTAAGTCGAGCGCAAGCGGATAAAAAAGAACCGGACGCGAGGGGTCGACAGGAATGAGTGAGGGTAGACGATAGCGTAAGCGGAGTAACTAGACAAGCCGCGAGTAAAGCCGAGCATTTCAAATTGTTCCTTTCCACGTCGCTTGACGCCGCGATATTAAGCGTATGTACAATGTACAGCCGCCATTATCCAGCCATTACAACGTCACACCGTTGTACCAGCGCGTACACCGCGAGCGCGACGCTTGGTCCGGGCTAAAGTAGCGTGCGGCACGCTTCTGCTATACCCGCTATCGCTACTTGACTGACAACCCTAACTGACGCAGGACCCCTTTGCACAAGCCAGCGAGCCAGTTCGCTTAACCAACCCTCCTGCCGTCGCCGCGCCGCCACCACCACCACCACCGCCACCGCCACCGCCGCTGCCGTCTTCCCTCCCTGTGCACTTTACCCTGTTCACCCGCGCCTTTGTTAGCGAGACGACCGCGGAAGTATTGCGTTACCCTGTGTACAGGTACGCTCTTGTCGTGTGCCACGTCGCCGATGCCTGCATACTGAATCGCGAAATTCCGACCGACCCCGAGATAAGGTGCTTGCATACCGAGGCGAGCACGTTGCGGCGAAGGGGACTAGTAAAGAAATAGAGTTCTTGTACTGTAAGCCAGGAAACATGTTGGATTTTAACATTGTAAAAGTGTGCATATATATAGATCAATTCATGGAAAGTAAATGGTATCCCAATGCTAATGCAGCTTGGTTGATGCATAATTTCGAAAGAATTAACTTACAAGCCTGGTAAAATCTTGCTCGGAGTAAACTGATGAAAAATTATTTATTGCAGTGAAGTAGGAAAAGATTAACATCGGCTCATACATATTTAATAATATTAACAGAAAAGTCATATTAATTAAATTAACATAGAAATGCACGTCTATAATTCGTCTGTTGATCAGATTATGACGTTAACAAACGACTTCTTTTGTGTTGTTTACGTTCGAGGAATGACAACGCGAGGGACATAAAAATTTTCTCCTGAATTGACTTTTGATCGCCAGGACGGGGATTGTGTTCGTGTTATCCCGTAGATGTTTCATCGTCGGGGAAAATTCGACGCTGATGGGATTGCATTCGCCACGTCTCGCGAAAATCAAATTTGTCGGTAGTACACCCCCTACCGAGGGGTGAAATACCTCTGACCCATTTCATGGCGTAAATTTCGTTCGAATCGCCCGGAGGTCTTCACGGTGTAAATTCCTTAACGGCCGAGTCGGAAACTTTAGCCCCTTGTAGCTTGCCCCGGGGCCGGACATTTAGATGGTTTTAGCGATATCAAGCCATAAATATGTGTCTGATTATACATCAGTATATATATCTGTCACAATGCAAGGAAATTGCGTTTAGCAGGATACCGTTGTTTATCTTTCACAATGCTGTTTTGACAATAGCTCTTTTAAACTTTCATTACAATAATAGATAATATAGCATTAATAATGTTGGCTGCAAAAGTATAAGCAATAATATTTTCTAATAACAATATGATAAAAATATATAGATAAATATAAAATATAGCGTGTGTGTGTGTGTGTGTCTCTCCCTGCTTCTTCTTCGCATATTAAATTAATTAATCTAACCGTTTGCGTGGCACATTTCTTTTTCTGTCTGCCAGAGATACGACCGGTTTACATGCGAGATCGATTAGAAGCGCGTTAGAAGCCGAATGTCGAGATTGCCCCGGGGGCGACTGTCGAGAAGATTACTATAGTTTTAACGAAGGGTTCGTGCTGATAACCACTCCCTTCCCGAATGACGATTACTTAAATAAACCGCGTTCGGCGAATAATCTTCGGTTAAAGAGAGCGCGCGATGCGTGGCTCGCGGGCCCTTTGACGATATTCGTTGCCAAAGTTAAATTCCCCCGGGGGTCCTTCGCTTCGCGTCTCTCACAACCGAGGGCCACACGACGCCAGAGCTGCTGAGAGTATCGCAAGGCGCCTTATTGGAAACCGAAGGCGAGACACACTCCAGTTTCAACAATTAGTTTCCGTCATTCGCGTCTCTCGTGGCGCAGGCTCATCTGAAAGCGCTTTGCGATCCGCCAGTCAGATCGGATCTCGTTCATAATAGCCAATATCTCTCGCGGCGTTATCGGAGAAAGTATAATCTAATTTTCGATCAATTTCATTTACACAGTACCCATATAAAGCCAAATTCTCGAATTATATCGTGAATGGCAGATCATATCACGATAGATGAAAGCAGCTATTGTAAATTATTGTGAAGTTCTCTTTTACCGATACCTGGGTTATTTAAATATCTGTGCTACTGCGGTAACGGAAACAGGATATTTACACTGTTAAATCTATAATTTCAAATTAAATCCTATTTAAGTCGCCACTGTTTCTGCTATATATATTGTTATTTTAACTAAAATAATATATTTATTTTTAAATAAAACAATGGAATTTAACCCAAATTTGAGTTAAATTTGAAATGTTTTAAATTATTTAACTTTATTGTTTTAGTTAAAAATGACTATGTATTAAGTAGAAGCAGTGGCGACTTAAATAAGGTAAAATTTGACACTATAGATTTAACAGTGTAAATCTACATATACATATATATTGTATTAGTTTATTGTTACCGAAATGGATTACAGTTTTATATTGTAAACTTAGATATTTCATACTCTTTCACTCTTTTAATTCTTTAATCAGTCTCTTGTAAACCGAGATATATATGAGTCATTTCTATATGGAATCACACATCACCCTCAGATATTTTAATTTATTATTGTAATTATTCCCGACATTGTTACTGTTTCATAGAAGAGATCTGAAGTTTACGATCAAATTTACGTTTATTATCAGCGCTTTCTATCGACTTACTTAATCTCGCGTAACAGGATGCAACACGCAAACTATACAACATAGCGTACAACTTAGGTTGCTATCAAACCTTACAAGCTGCCTATCTTTAGGACTAAACTCATGACGGCATCGGATGGTTGGCTCTCCAATGTTCAGTAATTGTTATTATAGATCATTACAGAAATCTTTGACGGGCGTGGAGCAGCGCGTAGTACCATTGATATTCAAGTGTGTATGACTCCGTACTACTCTGTAGTCCGTACTATAGGCTAAATGGCAATTCCGCTTTACGGACGCCGAATCAAAATGATAAACCCTTGGCATATAGCTTGACTGGGATCTCCAATGTAGGTTACACATTCCCTTGTGCGGAATGTGTTACAGCAAGTATACGACAAATCGTCTTTGAGCCGCAATCTTATTAAACAACAATTGAGTTTTAGAGGATCCTAAAAGGTGACGAAATTACTGATATGACAGATTAGGAAATTCTCCGAATTGGCTGTACAGAATTGAAAAATCCTTTTCCAAAATTGAAATACATAAAATAAAGATGCAGAACAATTTAAGAACAGAAAAAATTATATATATATGTTATTATAATATTTCTTAATTTTTTCTTCATTCGGAAATTTGGAGAATTTTTCCAACCTGTGACAATTTATTCACATTATAATCCCTTTCGAGTCCTATTTATTTCAATTTTCTGTAATTAAGACAGTCTAGACAAGCTATATTGTATTACATTGCGTTACAAATGTATATAAGTTCTCGTAGCTGTCTTCTTTTCTCGTTCTTCTGACACATCTTTTTTTACTCGCTCTGTTAACTCACTCTTAACTTTTCATATAATTTCATAATTTTTAGACGTCATTCTCAGTTTACAAAATGATTTGCAATGGCGTCATGCTTCGCGTTATATCGTTTATCGCGTTACATTATTTATCGCCGACACGCGAATCAATCATCGCTTGATTTTATCGTGCAGACGATGACCCGATCGTGGGTCAGACGAGAATTTATGTGGAACTTTACGCGACATATCGCTCATTTATAAGCGCCGAACACGTTGCGCCATGATCGTAAATTGGCGGATAATACCTCCGAGGACGAGTGCCATCATAAAACAACTTGTATGTGTAACCTCACGTGGTGTACATAAGCGCTTCGTCGCGTCGAACGTTAAAGAATTAACGGGCTACTTCCGTCGCAGGTGCCATTTCCGGTGGCGTTACCTGAGCGTCTATATATATGTATATTACAGATCAACGACATTTTTTAATGATTTATTAGAACATTATTTTTACTATAATTAATAAGATAATTTTACTAAGTGAATTTGTAGTCTCAAAATTATATTTTTTATTTTATAATTTTATTTTTTAATAAAGAAACTTATAGATCTATAAAAAAAACGTTAAATGTCATCTTGAATTGAGACAATAACATAATATGAATATGTTTTTACCTTTCGAGGTACCCAATTTTTTTTTTAAATAAGTATTCAATTGCTTCGAAGTTGTTAAGTTTTGTAATTAGATTTAAAATTCTGTAATGAAATAAAAAATTGATTGCTTTAATTACAACTTTAATCAGCAAAAATCTACTTATTTACAAAAACAAAATAAAAATAAAAAAAAGAACTATTCCTGGATTAAGTCTTTCAGAATAGAGGACATTTGGTACATTTTGATTATTTTACTAAAGTAAATAACTCTAAATTATTGTATTACTGTTATTTAACTTGATGAATGCAATTTAATACACCATTAAAATAGCTGTGATACAATATAACATTTTATTTCTTTGTAGTTTTTGAGATATTCAATAAAATTGCGAAGAAGAATCAAGATCCCCAAGTTTCCTCATCATAAAAATATGAAAATGTTACTTGTCGTAAAAATGTAATTTATTTAAAATAACTAATGTATGGTATGTGTATGCGACAAAAAAAATTTACGACGAGGAAAATACCGGCAAAATTTTCAAAATAAATTTAATGTTCAATTTGTAAAAGCATTTGAACGCAACGAGTAAATTACTCGTCGGATTAAGTCCTTAACAAATCTTGGAGAGATCTCTATGATCACTGGCGCGTTGATCACAGTTTATCGCCGAGCTTTCGTCCGAATCAGTTACATGTTTCAGGCTGGACCGCGAACTAATTAATTCCAACGCACCAGCGCGTAAACCTGGATTCATAGCCCGTGGAGAGGACGCATAAATTCGAGTAGAGCGGCGGTAAAATCCCCCTCTTCCTCCTCCCCTCGTTCCGTTTCGAGAACTGTACGTACTTTGCCGAACTTTGATGGTTATGAAGCAGGCTTACCGGGAGGCCTCCGTCCCGAAATGTAATTTTCAGACACTTTATTGCGGTACGTGAAAGTCTATCAAACGTTGGGACTCTCGGACATGATGAAGGTCGCTCTCATAGAAACATATCGAAAATTCCCCTTCAGTGTTACGAGCAAGGAGGAAGGAATGTCGCGCGAAAAAATACGGTTATCGATTAAATTGGAATCGTACCACAATTAAAATGAAACTAACACAAGCATCACAGCAGGTAGTCAGCTTGACAACTATGGCATGCATTCGATTTAGAATAAATTTATTAAAAATTTAATTTAACAGCTATTTTCAATTTTGCGCACAATATGTGCATATGGTATATGTAGTTTTACATTCTGCTCGATAATTGATTGTGCATACTACACAAACTGCATTCTTTCATGAACAATCGATATTATTTATTTCCATAATAAATTGGTATTTTCAAACATTTTTGAAATCCGCTGTTTTTTTTTTTACAAATTTACAAGAAAATAGCATTTCACATAAAAACACGAAAAAAATGCTGTGAGAATTTTGTACACTATATTTGTATAGAAAAGCATCTTACCGTCTTAACAAAAATTAAACATTCATATAATAGCAGATTATGAATTTTACAAGCAATGTCTTCTCACAAACATTTAGATTCTGCTTACCGCGGAGCTATTTCTTTTGGATTTAACGTTTTCTCGTTAATCCAAAAACCTAACGCCACAAATTGCTGCGCCGTAATGGCCGTAACGCGCTTGCGAACCGGAGCCGGTTTGGTAGTGCAAAGTGTCCTTCGCCAGCTTCGAGGACCCGGGACCCGAGCATCCTCCGGCCGGGCCCGTTCGAGCGGAATTGATATCCTTTCCCCTCTCCCCTCCTCCCCCCACCCTGCGAAATCAGTTTCGTAACGAAATACCAGGCTAGCTGTGGGTAAGCACGTAGGGCCAACTTCGCAGATAGCCGGATCTCAGGGAAACGGGCGGAGGGACAGAGGGCGTCGACTCACCTTCGAGTGGGACACCCTTCGTGAAAGGGTGAAGGGCACTGAAGAGGTCCGTGCGATCGATGCATGCAGAAAGTTCCTCCAGCAAGACCGTCGAGGGAGCCGTTTTATTTCCGGTCGCTCGATCAGTAGCGCGCTTCGGTCTTTTCGCGAAACTATTACGTGGCGGCGAGACGCGGCTGCAGGAGGCGACAAGAGTGCCGGGGTTGCGACGGGTGACGGGGGAGGGGGGGAGAAAGGCGGAGTGGCATCGCGGCGGTTGGGGGGGGGGGACGTAATAACTTCGTATAGCATACTATTATTAAACGAAGTTAATTACGATGTTCTTCTTGACACATCTTTTTTTACTTCGCTCTGTTAACTCACTCTTAACTTTTCT
>NW_012026847.1:648749-653104 GCF_000956235.1 Wasmannia auropunctata | reverse complement strand
GGGGGGGGGACAGAAACAAAAAAAAGGCGCGTGTCTGTTTTTGTACCTGTGTGCCGTCGCAGCGACGGGGGCGTGTTTCCGCATGCAAGAGATAGGACGTGCGCCGCAATCTGAACGAAATCTCCAAACCCAATTTCCTGGACAGACAGACGGACGGACAGACGAACGAGCCGGCGCGGCGCGAGCAAATCGTGGACCGTTCGCGGTACCGACACCATCGATCTGGGGTGCACCGGGACCGGATGCGGCTTTAATAATGCATCGCCGTGACTTCGCGCGCGGGAAGAATTCGTGCGCACGCTCGCGCGCGAGTCTTATCGGTCGGGACGTTCGAGTTCGTTTGAATCACGCGCTAGCGTAAAATATAGTGTAAATCTTAGATAAGAATAATTGAGGAGTTCGCTGAAGGAACAACTTACTTTAATACTGATTAAATCGTTTTTTTCTTATCTTCGTTTCTCTGATTTGTATTACCTACTTATACAAAATTGTATTACTTATACGCTCGACTGTATTACTTATACAAAATAGTATTTTCGTAATATTTCAAGTTTAAAGAAGCAATAAATCGCGAAAATAAAATCAATTATATTATTGTATAACGGAAAGAATGATTTTGCTGGAAGATAATAACTGCATGTATGTAATTGATCTTATTGTTTTGTGAAAAAAAAAACAATAGTGATTTAAATTCTGAAAATGTAATGTGAACAATACGAGTATATTAATAATAAAGATAAAATAAAAAAAAAACTAAAAATTGGAAAAATGTTATAAATCAAGTAAATAATACTAGAAAAAATATATGAATTGCTAAATGAATTGGTTGAATAATTTAACAAAATGCTGAATATACAAAAAATTCTCAAAAAGGCTGAAGGCTACAAATCAATAAAGACTCGTCCAATGTATGGTTTTTAATAAAGCAGCAACTACTTGTTTGCCAGAATGCTCAACTGTCCGCTCGACATTTGTGAGCAATATTCGATTTCACGAGTGGCCGGCAAATATCTTCTCGCGTATTTGGATACACGCGTTTCTCCGCTATCACATTACTCGGCGTCCATTGCGGCTCGAATATCGTAATTCAATGTCATGCATTCGACATTTTTAAGCCATAATTGTTAATTGATTTTTATAACTGATGATCAATTAACTCTTGAAATTCATGCCGTTAAAATTAACTCTTTATATTAAATCGATGTAAAGAGTTATATGTATTCATATATATTCGTATGTACAATTTATAATTAATAACAGTGACTGAAAAACAACGCAAAAAGCAACACAAAAGTCTCAATTAAATTTGTGCGTGCCGTGTGAAATATAGTTGTACATTATATAATTGACATAATCTCGTGCGTATAATAATGAAATATTACACACATTATCCCGTTATTATTTCTATACATACTAATTATACATATTACAATACATTAATTATGGCACCTACATAAAATAATCGGCAGAGATGTCATTGAAGGTACAACTGTGATCGTTTTACTAAATGTAATTTTGTTTCAACAATTCTGCGTCATATATAATGTGCATTCAATAAGTATCGCGACTCGTTCAATGACCGATCGGTTAACGTGGGTCAAAGTAATTTTAGACGTTCACTTGTCAGTAGAAACTGTCTATCAGATAATTTTGATGGGCGCATTATTCGACGCAAGAGCGGAGCTAATTTATTATGTAATATTAACCCATTGAAACGGATTCGTCGAGCGTTTAAGTGACGGGAAAGCTTTATCTTTAGTCGCCAAATGTAATCTGCTGCCTGTCCAAATTGGCAGATTCCAAAACTAATTCAATTTCACAATAATTAACGAGTTTATCGTTAACTACAGTAACGTTTCGCAATCACGGTTGAAGAGTTATATTTACGCTGGCAATGCTGGAATAATACGATTAATTTTGCTAAAACGGGATTGCTATATATTTCATGATATCCACCAAAAGAATAACAGCAAAATCAAAATATACATCTTTTTACATAATTTTTTTTAATTTTAAAAGATGCAATAGTTATATAATGTATTATATCGTTGAATATAAGTTTGAATAATTTTGTTGACATATCGTGTATCAGATTTAACGTCTAATCAATTTAAAATCCTACTGTTGATATTAATAGAAATTAAATTAAATTGCATCCACTCTATGCTATTTCAGGTGAAAGTAATGCTGAGGGTGTCACCCGGAGACGGAGGTAGCTTCTTCAATGCGGATAAGCGCAAGAAGCAAGTTACATTAGTGGACCCAGCATCCGGGCAATCTTCGTCGGCAGAAGATCGACGGCCTACCGTGGCGGCGCCGAAAATGTTCGCGTTCGACGCCATCTTCACCGAGGAAGATTCTCAAGTAAGTCGATATAAAATTAAAAATAGAGACAAACATCTCCGATTATTTATTAGATATTTTATTAAACGAATTTAGAAAATGTAAAATTAGTTAAATAAATTTAGACGATTTGATTGATATAAAGATGTTCGAGAAGTCGCGAGAATGAGATTTATAAAGACATTTGAGATATAAGCGTTACTTCACATTATTCAACAAATTTCGATTTTAACCTTTTAACTTCAATGTTAACCGTTTAATTTCAATGCGAGTATGAATCTCACATGTTTTCCACTCTATCTGCACTCGGCGCAGATACTCATCTGTCAGAAGTACCTGAAATATACTTTGCCGCGAGATTAAATCGACACAGCGAACGGAACTTAGTTTTTGCCATTCAGAGTACTCCGTTAACGTTTTAAATTTCAAATGGCACTCGAGCGCGGCGCAACGAACAAAGCGGCACTTATAACGAGCGCGTTTAAGATCGCTCGATAGTCAGGAGAATCCGCACGCGCACGCGAAAGAGAGGAAAAGAGAGAGAAAGAGAAAGAAGAGGATCTTGAGTCAATGACGTCTTCGTCAGCCAGCTGTTCCGGAGTAGTAAGTAGCAACAGTCCTCAATGCTACTTCGTACTTGAAGACTCTCTCCTTCGCTCGATTTGTTCTCACTCCGGAAAATTCTCTCCCCCAGCTTGATTCTTCGAAGGCCGCTAGCCGGCTCGATTCTTCGGAATTCGTGAGAGGAAAGCGGCGGGAGAGGGTTGGAGAGAAAACTCGAGGAAGTTTGCGAGGAATAAAAGAGAGAGAGGGAGAGTCGCACGGAGTGTGCAGAGAGAGAGAGAGAGAGAGAGAGGGAGGGCAGAGAGGAGGAGAGAGAGAGAGAGAGAGAGAGAGAGAGGGCAGAGAGGAGGAGAGCCCTAGAACATGTACGTGCTCCGCCGAGGTCTTACGTCGGTAGTGGAAACGTAAGAGACGTCCCTGCCGGGCGCATAACTAAACTAATTTCCCGACCTCTAAACTCCACCTCTGACAGGAAAATCCATCCCTCCAGGCGAATGTTGCTCTTTGCCTGTGACTTCCCCGTTTGCTACCGGGGCGAGCCGAGCCCCGCCAATAGCGTCCTCGGGACACTTTATCGTGTTACCATACGGGCGGAATATTTTTCTATATTCCTCTTGGAATCCGACGGAATATACACTTTCGTGTTTTTCGGATTTTAAATCAAGATCTGTAATTTCTCGAGGCGCATTCCTAATTAGAGAAGATTTGGCCAAATACGTTTTCACGCATATTTTCACGCATATATTTTTGCAACATAAGCTATTAATGACAGCGCAAGTTTCTCGTGAAAAATTCTTAAGTGCTCATTCATGAACTCATCTCGAATCGTTATTCGTCTCACTGAGAATTCTTATATGGGGGAAGGGAGGCTTCTCTGCATATCCGAGGATCCCGACGAATTGTATTATGCGACCTTGATGGATGACGTCGCCGAAGCAAATATCGCCGGAGATCGTAAGCCACGCCGCCGCACGACGTTATATACACATATTGAGATATTTCGGTACTCCTGAGGGACATTATTGAGCGTCGGATTCAAATGAGCCCGGAGCTACTGGATATTCCCGAGTCCCTTCCTCGCTCCTAACAGCTTCTCTCTCTCCCGTTTTCTCTACCACTCCATTCCTCCAGTCGTGCACCGTCTGGCACTCCAGAGAGTCTGTACCGCCTACACTTTCCTCCCTCTTCCCTCTTTCTTTCATTCCGATCCCTCTCTTTCTCTTAGCGTTTCTCCCTCGTCCCGGCTGTGTTTAGAAGAACCATATAGAAACCAATCGATTGATTCGATCAAATGTCCGTCGGCCACGGCGATTGTCATTGAAAGACACAATAGACCCTTTCTCCTCTTCTCTTTCCCCCTCCCCCCCTTCCTTCCCCTTTTTGTCCTTTCCCTTTTTCTCTCTTCGCGATCCACCGAACTGGTTGCAAACCAGCTGAACTTTGGGGGG
>NW_012026847.1:646073-648729 GCF_000956235.1 Wasmannia auropunctata | reverse complement strand
TGGGGGGGGGGGGAGTGAGTTCCATGGGGATGAAAGAGCCGAATTCGAAAGAGCGAGTCCCAGCGTCCAGCGCGACTTTTCGTCCTTTCCGATTGGCCGTCAAACACACTCTCGCTTGAATATTTTAAAGACCACCGGGGTCGCCGCCGCGCCGTTCCATCGAGCAACCTACAATCGTTCATCATCAAACCGGCGATCTCTTTGACGTTTTTGTAGAATCGCGAGGATCGATGGGGCGCCGATCTCCGCCCTTCGAAAGTTTCCCCCCCCGTTATCGGCGTCCGGGCATCTAGCAACGGACAATTGCGATCGAAACAACGAGGTTCTTCTTTTTAAACGCCAGGCAAACACAACCATTGCGACAAAGGCAAATAGTAATTGCCATAGTAAAAATGAATCAGAATGAAATTTTTATATTTGTCACCATTCATACTCGCGTTTGGTTATATCCCAACGCAACAAAAAAATCGTGACCCTTGTTATTTATGGCGTTTCAAAAAAATAGGTACAATGCAAAAGATGAATTTTGCATAAAGCATTTTTAGAGTAATGAAAATAGAGCTTTTCAATGTTTCACCCAAACACGCGTGGACTTATGGAGATAGATGTAAAATGAACAGAAATATGTTGACATTTGCGTATCGTTCGCTTATATGGGCAAGCGAAATGATCATGGCAGCAGATGGACATTTATCGGCGATATCGCCCAACCGACAGCGGTAATTTTAGCAGTGACATAATCCGCTTGATACGCTATATTTGCACGCTGCAGCGGACGACATTTTCATAAATACATCCCGCGGGCAAGTGACGTCTATATATGTACATGTATATATATTCGAGCTGCAAGTTAACAAGAATGTCCGCCGGCTAAAGAAAATAACGATTAATCGAAATTACAGTTGAACTGTTTGCGAGGAGAGTAAGCCACAAGCGCAATTTCAATTATTAACACTTCAAACCAGTTAAACATTAAATGGGATCTGCGACGGGTAGTGTAAATTCTATCGATGGGATTATTTGATGAAGTCCACAATAAACTTTGATAAAGCTTCGGGATTGATTTAAAAGTTGTTACAGGTCTACATTTCCAACTTGGACGGAATCGAGAAAAATACGCGAGCGAGAAGCGATATTGAACAACGTATATATCAGGTAACCGAGTTTATCTCTTCGAAACAGGAAATAATGGGGAGAGACAGAAGGAAGCGCGGCAGAATCCTTTTGAAGATCGTTCTCGAGCGCGCAATTTGTGCGAAACTTTCCTTTCGCGTATTCGATCACGCGGACACACGCGGCTCTCGCAAGTATAGCGGACAATTTATTGGAAAGAATACACGGCGAAGCGGAAAACTCACAGTCTGTGTTTCTCCACGGCGCGGCGGCGGCGGCGGCGCGCAAGTGATATTGCCCTTATCAAAGTGACTTTGCAAAAAACGATGTCCGAAGGCGCTTTCTTTAATAATACGAATTCCATAAAGCGACGGGCCAAGTTATTTCAGAAGTCTCGCGAATTGATCACCACGTTTATAAACTTAAGTGCTGTTCCTTTAAGTATATCCTTCCTTTAAGTATTGCTTACTTCTAGTATCTTCGGACTTCGAATGAATTTCTTCAAACACGCAATTTCTTAAAAACTATTTACTAATAAAATTAAGTACACATTAATTCTTAACAAATAAATACAATTAATTAATCGAAATTCCATTTACACACGGAAAGAATAATTTTGTTGAATCCAGATCTGAACATAATTTTCGTTTCAATAATCAAATTAATTTTCGTTTCAATAATCAAAATAATTTTGTGCAAAAGTCAAAATGATTGTTAGAATATAAAAATGTTTTATAGCAATGCTTATCAGTTTTAACATTCCAATAAATTATTTTGATAATTCAACAAAAAATTATTTTCAGATCTGTTTTTAACAAAATTTTTAAATCTTTCATTAAAATCGTTCTTTCCGTGCACTAAACAAGATTTATTATAATTTTTTAGAAAGACAATATTTCCTCTCCCCTCTCATTCTCTCCCCATATAAAATGCATTTTTGTTAATAAAAGAAACCTTAATTTATTATTGTTATTTAAGGAGTCTCATCATCTTCTGAGGTTTTAAAATGGTACCTTAAGTTTGGGATTTTTTTGTGGGTAAATAGACAACTTTATTTAAAATCTGCTTAGAGGACATTATTGTACATATATAAGAAACTAAAAAAATATTTTTTATTTTCTTATGTCCAAAATGGTGGCGCACTGGCCTACACTTGCGGAATCCTTTTTTTTTCTATCGGTGTAGGATTTCGGGCACACGGTTTGGCCTTGAACAAAACATAAAAAATTTTCATTATTGACATAAAAACTAGAGACGTACGTAGGAATTTTCAAAATATTGATTTTTCTCAAAATGGCAGCTATTTTACGAAAAGCTTGTATTGACAAAAATACGAACTTTTCGTAAAAATAGCTGCCATTTTGAGACAAATCAATATTTAAAAAAATCCCTACGTACATCTCTAGTCTTTAATATGTAGATAATGAAAATTCTTTGTACTTTATTGAAGAGCAAACCGTGTGCCTGAAATCCTGTACACCGATTTGAAAAAACAGAAAAAATGGATTTCACAAGTAGACCATTGCGCCGCCATTTTGTGCAT
>NW_012026847.1:620270-646053 GCF_000956235.1 Wasmannia auropunctata | reverse complement strand
TATATATATAATATATATACCTATGTACAACAATGTCCCATAACCAGCTTTTAAATAAAGTTATCTATTTACCCACAAAAAATTCCAAACTAAGGTATCACTTTAAGGCCTCAGGGGTGGTGAGACCCCTTAATATTATAATCTATTAAAATATGCAGTTTATCTTTATCGCCATAAGACAGCCAACGTCATGCGTCGCACAATATATGCTAAAACCACGTGGAAACTGAGCCTACTACTTGAGTGTTAACAATGAGCTGCCAATAGGCAGGCCGCGCGCGCGAACGAAACCCGGCCGCGAATCAATCGACATCCATCTCAATTATGCGCGTCATACGCGCAAACAGCCACGCATTCGGCGCGCACATATGCGGGGCCGCGTATATCGCCATGTGCGTGGCTCCCGCCGACAATTCCAAGCCGGCCGGCGACCCAGCCAGGACAATGCATCCCGACCAGAATAATTCACCGCGGCCATTATAGCCGCGGCAGGACAAGGGCTTTATTATTGACTTACGACTAATAGTCACGCTGTGGATTACCTACGCGCGTGTGCGTATACCTGCGTTCGTGTGTGTACGCTGCGCACACAGCCGATGTGTGTGCACGTCACCGATCTATTGCTCATTTGCCGGGATATGCTGATTGAACGAGCCGCCCGGTGAGACCTATAAGCCTGCGATACCTTGCTTCCTGGCTCCCGTGGAAATTCGGTTATCCCGCAAAAACGAATCATGGGATCGAGTGTCGGATCTCTCGCTTTGCAACTATATGTCCTCGGAGTATGTTAAATGAACAAAAAACTTACTTATGAAACCGCGTTTGAAAGCAATAGAGTAACAATGTATTATTTATTTTGATCAAAAAATTCTGCACGTGCGGAAAGCACGGAGGCGAGTATCTCAATGAAATTTCGTTCTCGGCATATTTTTATTAATATTAACAAATTCCTTCTAAAATTATGCATGGTTGGGTTTAATTGTAAGTTTTTCTGCGGTTAATCCTCGTAGAACATTAATTATAAATAAATTGTAACTCACAAATATATAAATCACATTACACGGAAAGAACGATTTTGCTATAAAAGGTCTAAAAATTTTGCTGGATACAAATCTGAAAATAATTTTATTGGTCCATCAAAATAATTTTGTTAGAATCAAAAATGTCGAGCACTGCTGTAAAACGTTAATAATTTTGTTAGAATAAAAAATGCTGAGCACTGCTGTAAAACTGCTGTTTTTCTAGCAATCAGTTTAACCTTCCAACGAAATTATTTTAATTATTACACCAAAAAAATTATTTTCAGATCTGTATCCAGCTAAATTTTTAGACCTTCCAGCAAAATCGTTCTTTCTCTATAAGAATATCCAAATCTATACCGTCAGCATCTGAAACTTTCTTCCGCAAATGTATACAGAAGATATCCTGTATTCGCGAATAAGCATGATCGTCAGCGTATCTACCATCCTCGAGCAAATACACGATAATCTATAAACCCATCATACGGTTCCGTGGCCAAGGTATCCTGCCCTCGTGTTCTACTCTGCGCCTCCTTACCCCTTAGTCCCGTACTGTCCGGCCAGTTATCCGTCGTATCCTCTCGAATGACGTATTTCCATATTACAGCGGGATTAATTTGCGCCCGTAGCGCGACCGAGTGTTAAGCAATGCTGATGAAGTTTGACAGGTGCCAGCCGAACGGCGGCGAGGACGAGCGGACAGTCGTTGCACCTCGCTGCACCTATAGACACTCGCTCCGTGACAGACTATGGCAAACTATGGTCACTTCCGTCCTTGCGGAATAAACTTACAATTATAGTTACGATGTGCATCGAATAACAATGCATGAAACTAGAATTTGTAGCAACAAAAGATATCTTTTGAATGAACTGCTTGAGATTTAGTTCTTTTAATCTTATTTTCAGTCAGAGAAATTCTTCGGTCAATTTGAAATGGTTGTTCTTTAATAAAAATCAAGCTTATCTTTGATTTCGGTAATTAAAGTGTAAGTTAAATTCGAATTATATAAAAAGAATATCATATAACCACTGGGTTAATGGATTGTTAGATGAGAGTTTTTCGTAAAACGATGAAACGAACCGATTTTTTAGGAAATCGGATATCATGGGTGATAGAATGGGCGACAAAAAAAGAGAAAAAAAGAAAAAAAAATGGACAAATTTGAAGGGCAAAGAGAAATGCGGCGGGGAGGAGTCTCATCGTTTCGATTTTGCATCGCTCAGGCAGACACTGGGATTTCCCGAATGCTTTTTTGATCCGGCAAGCAGCCACTCCTGCCCCCGCGCAGGGGTTAGAGAGGATGACACGATCGAGGGCAGGCGCGGAGGGGTGGAAATTCGGTAGACCAGGGGATAACGCTAGAAAAGGAGGAAAGAGTAGGGGAGGGAGCGGAGCTCTCGCTCGTTCGCTCCCTAGGCGCCAATGACGCCAATCTCCCGTGTAAATCGCGACATATTTCACGACATCGCGCGCGGTGGAAGGGCGAGCTCGCGCGAGCCGATCCGACGCTCCGGCACCCTTTCTTCCCCGTTCGCCAGCCTCGCACTTCTCCGCCGCTACCACGCTACCGTTCTGCAGATCCGCCGGAGGTGGATGAAAAGTTTTCCCGAGTTGTTATCCCGGGAGTTATCACGCCGCGCGCCAGCAGCGACGAGTCGAAAATTCCACGATGTAAATGCGATCACCCTTCGAGCGCGGGCGCGGCGCGGCGGACCGCCGAACGGATTTCGCTTATTTGCGCAACCGGGCTTCCTCCGAATTTATCGGCCACCGCTTGGCAAACGGCTGCGGGAAATTTGTCAATTTCGGTGAGATTTTTACCAGGCACGAGTTCATTATTAACAACTGCATTTCACATTGAGCTTGCAGGTTTAATGGCTTGCTGCAGCACGATAAAATTAAATAATTTTACCGTGCCCGTTTTCATTGGATTAAACAATGCAGTCTGATTTTACCACAAAAAAGCAAAAAAAAAAATGTAAAACTTATCTGATTTTGATATGCGCAATAGAATCTATATTAGTATTTGATTAGGCATTTGTTTACAGTTATAAATCGTATTATTCGCCATTAATCATAAGTTAAAAATCTATTAACACGTTGAGCCTTCACGAGGTTTGCTTAACATTTATTTTTCAATCGCCGGCGAAAATTATTTGTAAACAAATAGGTTAAAATGAATCACAGCCGAGCAGAAAACGCTGTGCAATTTTTGGAATTACCGACTCGTAAATTCTAACGGGAGAGGGGGAGGAGAGGTATTTCCTGTGTGTGAACGTGTGTTTCGCACGTTTTGCTTTCCCCATCCCCTGGCATTCATCGTACCTAGCCTACAATCGCTAACCATTCGTGTCTCGTCGCGCGAATACGAGGGCGAAAAGCATCCCCTCAGGACTGTTTGTTTTTGATACGGTTTTCGTCGAACAACATCGTGGCAGATATTCCGTGACTTGGCGCATCTACATGCAAATACGACTACGTCTTACTCATACAAAAATGTACTGCCTGCTATCTCGCAGCCCTTTACTGCGACACTTACGAGTATTGCGATGAAATAAAGGCACATAAAAATTATTACCATAAGACAATTTATTTGAAATAATCGCGGTCAGGGAAAAGAAAAACAATTTATTTGTAAATTTCTAATAATATTCAAATTAATAAACTAATAATAATATTTATCTTATCACTTTCTGTAATTGAGTTTAAATAATAGGTATAAATGTGATCGATGTAGCTAATCAAACATGCTCATTATATGGAGTGCCTTGAGCTTCACTCCTATAATTCTAACGAGAGAATTCTTGGACCTGGAGTTAGAAAATCTATTCAAATTTATTAAATGTAATTTATTTAATATCACAAACATTTATTAAAAGCTTGATTTAAAGTAGTTATTATCTTTGATTAGGGAAACATTAGGGAAAAAAAATCATAGCCGCACAAGTTAAATGCGTTGCGATGAGGAAGAACCTAAAAAAATGTGATTGCCAAAAATGAATATACGTGATTGGCGCGATTGTTAAAAGTTCGATGACGCCCGACAATGGATGATCTAGCGTTGCCGAGAATAAAAATGCTGATCGCGTCCTTTTTTTCAATTGGCAGCAAAATTTCTGCTCAACACGTTTTTTCCATTTTAACGTTCATGATCGCGCCAGAAGGAGAAGATTACGTGACTCGCATTTGTTATTGCGCGAATCGAACGGCCGCGAACAAACAAGCGATGATAAAATTATCTGCTGTTCGAAAAAGCACGCCACTTAATGGCGCATTTATTTATGGCCGTCATCGAGACGAATCTGGAAAAGTGTCTCGTAATGAATATCAGAAAAGCAATTATACTTACACGGAAAGAACAATTTTGCTGAATCCAGATCTGAAAATAATTTTTGTTCAATAATCAAAATAATTTTGTGCGAAAGTCAAAGTGATTGCTAGAATATAAAAACGTTTTATAGCAATGCTTATCAGCTTTGACATTCCAACAAATTATTTTGATGATTCAACAAAAAATTATTTTCAGATCTGTTTTTAGCAAAATTTTTAGACCTTTCAACAAAATCGTTCTTTCCGTGTAGGAAGAAACACATTTCGACTCTCATTCTAGCTAGATCTTGTTTTCGCGCGCGATATATGGTCTGAATTTAATATTGCGTTTTATTATAATGTGAGTAAATATTAATTCCAAGCTGGCATTGTGCTGTCTCGGCGTTGTGCATATCTTAATGAGGTTACGTCGCCTTTTGCCACTGTTTCTATAGTTATATTAATATTGATACGTCAGCGGCATTGCGCATGCTAATTTACATAAGAACATCGTCGTAGCATATAAACGCGTCGGCCAATGAAGCGCCCGACGTAAGCCGCTGCATTGTACTGTAAAGCTTATACCAGAAGCCTCATTGGCCGGAGACGCTTGTACGCTATGCTCTTATGTAAATTTGCCTGCGATAGGCTTTGGCTTATGCTTTTACAAAAGCACAGCGCTAAATAGCAGCTCTCCCTGCAGCGATGTTTTAAATAAACGAGACAATATTTCTTATCAAAGAGGCGAAATAATTTCGCCTCTGATCGATTTTAATTGCTCGGCATTTCTTCTCGTAATTTTTAATTTTCTCTATTAAAATTTTTCAAATTAAAATCTGAATAACAGAATAATTAATTGCTTGCTTCTATGCTGGAGAAAAATCAAATCAGATTTTATATCAAGAAATATTTTTTCCTGAATTAACTACGTTTATTCCTAACATAGAAAATTGGCGAGAAACAATGTAAAAGGAATAACTTCCATACTGCGCGCCCTTATCGCCAATAAAAAGTATTTCGCAAGAACATCGAGGGAAAAGAATTTCACGAGCCGTGGAAGCGCCGCCGCTTGCAAGTTGAGGAATGTCCACGGTAATGTCACTTCGATTACGTCACGAGACGTTTGCTGTTGAGGCATCTGGAAAACTTGCGAATTAAGAGATTCGTCGACGACGCGGACGAGGGAGAGAAAAGATCATTCGATTATTTCCAGCCATTAAGGGAACCCCTCCTCGTTCATCGCCACTTCAGCGTCGTGAGGGTGGAACGTTCCTCGCAGCTTCTTTCCGAACTTTCGACATGAGTTTTACATTTCGCGCTCGGAAAAGGGGGTGAAGAGGTATCGGAAGAAAGGGGGTGGCAATAAGGGAGAAGAACGGAGAGGAGATGGCGAAATCGAAAGCGGGAAAAGTGGGAGGAAGGTCTCTCCGTCGTGAATTCTTCCTCGCAGGCCGAAGGTGGGCTTTGCGAGAGAGCGGTACATCCGACCCTCCACGCGATTGGTATTCCAGTCCGGTGCGCCAATATTGCGTTACCGAAACGCGTCATGCAAGCCGAATTCAAACGACTACGAGCACGATGACACGACGCCGCTTGTAAGTCACACCGCGGCGCGTGTCTTTTAATTCGCGCTACCCTGCTGGAAATAAACACCGCGAGATGAGCGCGATTGAGACGTCACGTTCGCATCAAACCATTTTTTTTTCAATTGTCAGGGGGGTTGCCGAAATTGTGTAGAGGACTTCGTGAGCGATGGAAAAATTATTCTTGGGAAGCTATATTAACTCTAAATTAACATAATCTATATAGATATTATAAACGTTACTTCCGACTCCGAAGATTTTCTTTCATGTAATTTTTACGTTGTCTTAGCTTTCATTTTATTTTGCAAGAATCGCGCAGGAATTTCCAAATCCGAAAAAAATATTTCACGACAATCGGCACAAAGGACCGACCAACCAATTAACTAATTTTCATTCGATTCTATTTCCGGTTATTCTCCTCGTATCAATTCTGGGGATTTCGATTATTAAAAGGACATCAAAGCGGAAGTGAATTGCTATTGTTACTCATTTTTAACGGAAATCCGAGAGAGGGAGAGAGAGAGAGAGAGAGAAAAAAAGAGAGAGTTAAACAGCATTACACGCTGGCGTCTACCCTGAGGGCGGACATCACAGAGGGTGACCTCGCGCCGGTGAAAATTTTCAAAGGCTCGACATCGATGGGCGCTCGCTTGCTCGCTCGCGCACGCATCAGAAACGCGCGCGGCGGGACCCCCTTTCCGCAATTTCTCCCGTCGCACGGGCGCGGAATCAAGTGTTTGAGATTATGACGGTGGCTCCGGTCACGTATTTCATTAACCGTCATGCCGACGCGACGGTTCGGGGAGTTCAAGGGCGAGAGATCTCCGGCGAGAGACGGAGGGTGCAGGTATCTGCGAAATGTGTTTGCTTTGCGTTACGTCCCTCGGGATGATCCCGTTATAATTATGAATGTCGTTGTTGTTGCCGTGGTAAGTGTCGGATATCCCGGATATCGCCGGCTTCGATATTGGTTTCGTACACGAAATTCGCACGTCGAGCCAAAGCGACCGCGTTTATTTCAATATCTTCTATTTACCAATTGAATATTCTCGACTCTAAATTATACCTTAAAATAATTGAACGCGATAAAATAAAGACAGTCGAATATTTTATTCTTAAAATAATTAATATTATATACAACAATAAATATCCCATTATCATTACATAAGTACGACAGTTATCTTATCGATAATGAGATTCAGCGAAGCTCAATTTAGTTATCGTGCGATTATCCGCATGAATAAGCGACTCCGCGTCTTAGATAAGAAATTTATTTATCAAAGCGCCGCGTAAGAAATACATTTCTTCATCCAAATCTGTATCGAGGAGAGTCGGTGTAAATCTGCGGTAGTATCGACAGACTCGTTTGCGGCTACACGCTGTGCCGCCCCTTTGAAACGAGCAACGACAGATTGGTATTACCATATTGGGAAAGGGACTAGACTCCTTATTTCCCTATCCTTTTTGCCGCCGCGGGAGAGAAAAAAAGGGAAGGGAGAAAACGATCGGCCTCTTTCTCCGTCCTTCGGCAACAGGCGTCTCGCTTCTTACCTCGACTCTCCACTCCGACCGCCTTTCCGTTCACTTTCTCTCTCTCCAACCCCTCGATACATTCCTCGCTTTCCTCCCCTGCGTTTTCTCTTTCCACGAGCCTCTCGTCCGCCCCTTTTTCCATCTCGGGCTCATCCGATTCTCGTCCACGAAGATTTCAATCTTGTTTCGCCGAGGCATCGACACGTCCTCATCTTCCTCCCGATTTTCTCCGTAAACCGCGGAACCTCCTCTCATAACGCACGACCCGTTTTTTTTTCCATCTCTTTCGTCGCGTCCGAGTCCTCCGCTTGTTATGCGCGTATTTCAAAGTCGGAAGAAGGACAGCCGATCCTGGCGACGTTTTCTATATATCGATCGCTCGCGACACATCAGCCGCAGGCTCAATTCGGGATCCTCCGCAGCTTCCGCAGGAAATTCGTGAAACCCGCCCCCTTCCCCGTCCCTCGCCCGCCGAACGAACGACCCTCCGATTTTTCCCGCCACCTTCATTTCTCCCGTTCCCTCAATTCTCATCGATACTCGATATCTCGACATCAATCGACGGCCGGCTGCTGCGACCGTTTAACAATGGACCGAGCCCTTTTTAAAGTGTGACCCTGGTGCTTCGGCCGGACCCAGGCATTGTTTCCCGACGCAGGAAAAGTCTTTTCCAGTCTATGAATACATTAAGAGCAAACAAAGGGACCACCTTCCATAATCTCGCGACCCCTCCCTTTCTCCCCCGCCTGCGTCTTTCTCCTCGCTTTTCGCTCTGGAGATGTTACACGCGTTTATTAAACCCGGCCCGCCGACGCGCTTTCTTAAGCACTTTACGAGAAACCCGAGCCCTTCGTCCTGTCCTGCAAAAGCTTGACGTTATACCACCTCTTTCTCTCGTCGCAGTATTATTGCGAGACAGACGTAATTAAAATCGCGTTCGTTCGGCTGCCCTAAAGCTGTATTGAAAACGCAAATACAATCAGTGGCACAAGAGCGTGCTATCTGTTTCTCTTGAGAAGGAAAATATTTTTGAAAAACAATTATATGGTTTTGAAGTATATTATATACGCTTCGCTGCATTTATATTTAATACGTCATCTAGTTCCCTCCGTTGTCGATTAAGGCTTGAAAATATAGAGGCATTTTTATCAAGGTTTTTTTTATAAAAATCTCGGAAACTCCAGATCATGACTTCCAAATCGAACGTAATTGATCAAATAATTTCTTCAGAGTGAAGACACGCTTTTTCTGCATCTAGATTTTATAGCAATTCATACATTTTCAATTGCGTTAACATGAAGAGATTGTGAAAATCAGTGTTTTGTAAAAATGCCATTTTATGTAGGTATTTATTGTGTTTTATCCAGTTATAACAATAACTAAACCGAACTGAAATCTAACTTTCAAAGCATTTTAGCCTAATGTATTGAAAATATCAAAATTTGACTCATACGATATCTATTAACAGAATTATGAATAACACGCTCTTGTGCCACTGACTGCAATTAGTAATTGTTAGAATCAATTTATGATATCGGTCATTAAGCTGATCAAAAATCAAAACAATATTTTAATTAGTGTTTAGTAATAGCAATCAGGAAAGCAGTATACATTAAGCGTTCGTTATATTCCTTTTTTCAGACCGAGATCTGTTCGAGCGCTCTTACAGATGTAATTCACGCGGTCATCAATGGAACGGATGGCTGCCTATTTTGTTTCGGACACGCTGGTCTGGGTAAGTTCAGGAATAATTCGCAATAAATGTAATACTTCTTTCTAATTTTATATACTTAATTATTATTATCATATTAATTTTTATCACTTTTAATGTCTTCATTATTTTATTTTTCTCTCATCTGTCACGAATAAAGGTAAAATGTATTATTTAATCTACAAACTTGTATTTTTCAAGAAGATACGTTCGTAAAGATGCTCGGGGCTTTTCTAAAATATCACCTTTCAAGAAACAATGCTTATTTTAAACTCCGTTAAAACAATGTCCTGCGATCTTCCTCATTTTTTATTTCGCAAGCTATCCTATTTCACGTAAGATGAAATTTTATTCGCGCATCACAACTGTGTAAAATCGAGACGAATCAAATAATAATTATTCGAAATGTGGATATTCCAAATGTTTGTGAGTTTGACTATAATCTTTATCTGTTTGTCAAATATAATATATCTCATTATCATATATCCCATTATCATATTACGTTCTGTATTACTTGATACTGTCGTGATATTTCTTCGAGAGTACAACGTGACAATTAGACAACATTTGGATTATATTTAGAACAAAAAATATCCATAACTACGTTATGAATATAAACAAAACGTCGATTTGTAAAATTGTACATATAATATTAAAATATATCTGTATTATGTTTTTACAAAGATCAAAAATATACAATATCTTACAATGGATAGGAAAGAAATAATTAACACGGACTAGACTTGCTTAAATCAAAATTTTAAACTGGTAAACAGGTAAATATTCAATACTGTTTTGCGCGCAAATTGATCGAAAAATAAAATACACAGGCGTACTGATATACGATATTCTCTCTTGAGGGAAATGTCGCGAAAATTCTTTATTTAGGCATTCCTTCCTTCGTTCACTCGACTTCTCTTCGTCGTGCTGCCGCAAGGTAGGCGCCCGGCAAAGGCGCAGAGTTGTTTTACATTTTAAGTAGTGATATCGAGTTTGCATGCAAATGCACGATTATGCGTGGAAAGTGCGCGGAAGAGAGAATCCTCGGGTGGTAATGTCGGCGATGAAAGAGAGTGAGAAAAGAGAAGGAATCCGAGGACAAAGAGGAATAGAGAGGAATGAGGAGTGAGGAGGCGACACCGGAAGGAATGGCGATAATGTATGCCACTGGGACACACTTTCTCCCTCTCGTACCTTTCGTATTTTAACACAGCGCAGCCCAAGAGACTGTCCGCAGCCCGTCATCGTGCTTTTTCTGCGTGAAAACGACTTCCAGACTAATGGATTTAGGGAGAACATCTTGCATAAAATGTATGTTTTCAAGGAGACTGTTATAATTGAAATATTCATTTCAAATATTACATATTTAAATATATATTTAAATTCATATTTAAATGCATATTTCAGATTTTTATAAAATTTGTGAATATGTAGGTACTATTTTCTTTTAATTCTTAAATATTTAAGAATTCATATACATAGTAGTGGGGAAATAGGTATTTTCTAAATATCTTATCTAATTTAAAATATCTCATTTATATAATTTATTTTTACAATTTACTGTCTCGATTATTTTTACAATTTATAATTTTATATGTGATATTTGTAATAAAAATAATAACACTCATCAACATATAACAATAATCCATAACGATAAATTCTTTTTACAATTATAATCGTAGACGTTTATAAATAATAATAATATAAAAATTTATTTTTGACATCGATAAACTAAAATAAAGTTCAGTTAAGCGCGATAAACTTTTGCTTTTACAGTCGGCATCAGAACCAATTAGATTTATGGAATATTTCTTACTGAGTTTTTTTTTATGTTTTCATATATCATATTTTCAGCATCATATTTTCATATATCTTTCTGAAGGAATTTTTATATGTAACATATAAACAGATAAATGGAAATCTATTTGGATACAGTGTATAATATTAATTGAACGAGCCAGACGAGATTGTGAAATATTAACGAAAGTTAAATTATTCTACATATAAATTATTAAATAGTTCTCCTTGATAATTATTCATTATTCTAGATTCACATGAATAAAATGATAGTGCGCGGAGAGAGATGCTATTTCTAAAATTTACTTCATCGTCGCATATAATGCTTACGATTCCCGAAGCGCAGCCATTAGCTGGCTTCGCGCTCGTTCTTGGACCGATACGGTTTCATAATTCCGCGGCGCGCATTGAGAAATTGTCGACTTTCAATGCCAAAGTTCGCGCAGTCAAGCGGGATTTCTCGCGGCGCGGGAAAGGGGAATCGATAGAGACGAAAATAAAATAAGAGGAGGCGCGCGTCGGAAAGATAAGAGCCTAACGGCCGTAGACAAAGAGCCGCGTAAAAGGAAGCCAAACGAACTCCAGCGCAGCGTCTTCCCTCTCTTTTTCGAAGGTACTTCAAGCAAGTCCGCAAAAGCAAACTGCTTTTGATCATCGCTACGCGAACGTTTCTCTCGCATCCCCCTCCCCCCGCGCTCTCCACCGTTTTCCCCGCTATTCCAATTCCTCTTATTCTCTTTCTCTCTTCTTTTACATCTCTCTCTCTCTCTCTCTCTCTCTCTCTCTCTCTCTCACCTCTTTACACCATCGTTTTCCGACGCGAAAAAGGAAAACGAAAAAGGAAGAGCGACCGCGGTTAGAATAGTAAAGGGATAAGGAAGGTGGGATAGAAACCAGGAGGAAGAAGTAAATCTGTATCGGATCTGCGAGACGAAAAGACGAAAGCATGCCATATACGCACGACAGAGGCAATCCAGCCAGCCCACGGCAATTTTTAAAATGACGACCAGCACACATCTTTTTTATTGCGAAGCAATCGCCGATGGAAAACCAACTGCGTTTTCGCGCGCACGTCTGCTATTCGCGGTCTGAAAAATCGCGTGCAATAAGCGTGCGGAGAAGCCGTGAGAGAGGGAAAATGGAGAGGAAGAGAGATAGGCAAGAGGGTGTCGAGAGAGACAGGCGAGGGGATGAGAGAGAGAGATTTGCGCGTTCAAAGCAACAGAACTCGTCTCTTACGGAGGGACAGAGGGCGAACGGAGAGATACGTATGTACATACAGCCACATATATATAGATATAGCGACAATGGGCCCGTTTGCACTTTGTAGCGCGTTCCTAATTACCCCCGCGCGCGCGTGGACCCCATGACTGCGGACACCCCGCCGAAGCCTTTGAGATCGCGGAAGGACCGTGAAAGTGGATTATGCAACGACGGGCGAGGGGGAAGAAGCACGCGTGCTTGATGCACCGAGACTTCCCTCTCTCATCCCTCTCGCAAAAACACGGAGCTTTGACAATAATAACTTTGGTAAGCGATTCAGTCAAAGGAACCGCGCGTGACACTCCTCTCTCGTTTCGGTTCTGTACGGACGGAGAAAGAATTTCTTTGATTTTTCGTAATCTCGCGTGCATATAAATGCAATCCATATAAGTATATATTTTTCATTTTTGTATCAAAGCGACATAATTTATTTATTTATTTATAATTAATTGCATGACTTACAAGCCTATTAAACATCAAAGTATGTGGAATTAAATTAGAAATAATTATTTGCAGTCTCAGAATTTGATTTACGAAAATTCTCAAACGTTTGTTAAATGTAACTATTACTGATGGACGAATAAACAGTAGTTTCATACTTTTGAATTATTTTTATTATTTTTGTCTATCCGTCTTGGAATTTATATATACAGTGCGCCGTAACTTAAAAATATAAATTTAAGACCTCAAAACTATCAAAATTTTTCTCTAGAAGTTTACTCGTAAACGCTAATTCTTTTAAGAGATATTGATTTCTTTAGTTACACTATAGGAATATGAATAACCTAAGTTTGTCCTCCTTACTGCTTTACAATAATCAAAATGTAATTATTAAATGTATTGTTTAAAATGATAGCCTCCAGCCATGAAACCAACATTGTCTAGCCTACCGCTGAAAGAACGAATTACTGACATTGTACATAATTTCATCGTATGCTTGCTTTTCTCTTTTTAATGATTGAAGGTCATTAACGGGCACTTCATATACTTTTTACAAAGAAATATTTCGACGTTATTCATTCCTATAGTTTTGTAACTTAAGAAGTTAACATCTCTTAAACAAAGTGTTTGCAAGCAAACTTCTAAACAGAAATTTTGTTTGTTTTGAAGTCCTAAATTCACATTTTAAGTTTGACGATTTAACCCGGGAGTACACTCTGTATAAAGTCACTATTCCTCTAAAAAATATTATAAATGACGAGAAACGATATGTAAGATTACGATAAATATACGCAATTTCTACCATGCGATGTGTATTGGCACTCGTTTTGCGCATACAACGAGATATTCGAGCGGAATTTTAATTATCACTCGCATCCGTTTCAAAGTATCCTTACGCGGGAGTGTTATACCGATCGTCTGAGAATGCAGCGGCTACCGGTTTCGTTTTTCTACCCCGGTCGTCAGCGACCTCGTGAATCTCGCGGCGGCATAGCATGAATTCTTGCGGAATTTTTGCGGTTCGACCGCTCGAATCTTGCCGGCGGAGCGCGAACTCTCCGAAGTGGAACCGTTGAAAAGTTCCACCGCGAGAAACGCAAACGCGCGGTCCGTTATACCGAGATAGAGACCGACCCTCTCTTTCTCTCGTCGCGTTTCTAATTAAATAACAACATAATTCACCGTTTTACATTAAGACAATTAAATAACGTTTAAGATTCAACGACGGCTGCTGCTTTTCCATTACTCCACCATCGCCGACGGGGGCTTCCCTCCGCCTGCAGGATCTTACGCCTTTCGCTTCAATCTCTCGTCCTCCGTATCGCAACCCGCCCCTCCCCTCCCCTCTTCCCCGCGGCCATAAGTCGTCTCTCCGTTCTCATCAGACTGTTTTATGATTTTAATAAGAGCTCTTTTATTTCTCTGTCAACAGCGGAACGTTTGAGCTCGACTTTCAATTTCGCCGAAAGTTTCGTGCTGAAAGTTTCGCACAGTAGGTACAAGCCCGTTTTCGCAAGTTCGTGCTGAAATCGCCGTTAAGCACACACAGAGCCGAGCCCCGTTTTCCGCTGGGCGAGTCGTATTCCCTTATTGTCGTCCGAATGAATTAATTTTAATATTTATTTCGCGCCCGTACACGTCCGTCCGCGAGAAGAGCGAGGTGACGATCGATCGTTTTCGCCCGTTTTCATCGTCTACTTCGAACATAATCGCCATTTGTCATTCTAGCCGTTACGTTGTCGTCCACTAAATAGTAAACAAATTAAGCGGCCCGCTCGAGCCCGACCACAAATCTGGCAACGCAATTATTGCACCCAGTTCGCGGCTCGCGTGCGCGCACGCGCGCGCACCATTCGTATACATAAACAGGATTTTCGAACTCATCCATGTGAATTGATTCGTCCCGACACACGAGGGGGAAAATTGCGATTATGCCAATCAACAATGAAGCTTGTCCACATACCAGTCGCACCAGCGGCACGGTTACGGGCGTTAATTCGATCCCTACGTCAATAAATCTGTCAGTCTGGCAAGGATCATTCGAAATATTAGCTTTGAGCCGTCATCGTCTCTGTCGACAAGAGAGGGTGGACATCGGATTTTCGTTGCGTTACCCGCAATTATTTTATTATATCGCGACAGATTTTAATTTGCATTTGGATTTTAGAGTAACTACGAGTAAGAAAGTAACAAAAAAAAATATTTCGGAAATACGTATATATTTAAATTTTACGAGTTCCATAGAATATGAATAAGCAGGCAGTATAAACGGACAGTAAACTAGTTATAATTAATTCAAATTGCGGTGAATAATTTTCATCTACGCCATTTGCATTTACATTGCACGTTTAAACACCGAATATCGTTTGCCCCCGACGACACGATCCCAACGTTTACATTGCCCATAATCAACGAGCATCCGCCACGTTTAACAAATTTCTTCGCTGTAATTTAGGTAAGTCTCATACCATGCTGGGAACACCGGAGGCCGGCCATACACTGGGCGCAATTCCTTGCGCCATAGCGTGGCTCTTCCGCGGAATTTCGGAGCAACGGCAGAGGACCGGCGCCAGGTTCAGCGTCAGGGTCAGCTGCGTGGAATTGACCACCGGCCAGCAACAACTGAGGGACCTGCTTGCGGCGCACGCGAACGGTAAGTAATCTTCCAATTAGTCGAAGTATCCTCGCGTGAAGGAACCCGAAACTTTTCGTGTTTCCCCACTCCTAACCAATTAATGTTATCCACTTAACGCCGATCTGTTGCAAACGACGTAAGAGGTATCTCAGAGACAAATTACAAATACTCATCTGCCATTCACAATCAGAACAGAAAGTCATGATGATATCAAAATGGCATTAAAATGGCTTCAAAATGATTATTAAAAGTCACAATTTCATTTTGATGTTATCATCGCATTCAGTTGTTGCTGCTTGGAAAATTTGAAAAAAATTCCTTTTACCTCTGTACGAAATTATTTGGAATAAAAATAAATGGATTAGATTATTTCTGGAGACGCTCAATTTAACAGAAAAGACATATGGTAATTTCGGTATATACGCCGCACATATTAAAAACTTAATTTATCAGGTATTATGGTTAAGTTAAATGAACCATACCAGTAAAAACTTTAGACTGTCTACCACTATGAAAAAAATATTAGGAATCGAAAATATTAATTTTTTATATTGAAAAAAAATTCTTTACCCTTGCATCTTTGTCGTATAAAAATATGGGTGAGTATAGTGATTATACGGCTATTCACGGGTGAAATGAATAACTCAAAAAATATAACTCAAATAATCTAAAGAGCTAAGCACTTATATTTTGCTGTACTCTATCAACAATTCCTCTACACTTATGTATCACGAAGCCTTTTATATTTCCTACAATAATCATTTTATATAGATTAATTACTTATGGTTGCGCTTATATTTATTATAATGATAAATCGATTTAACTTACAATAATTTTATAAATATTAACAGTAAAAAACTGAAATCATAACACAATACAAATATAACATAAAGGTAACAGAATGGTTGCAAGAAAATTCTTCTATTTTTTCTGACTTTTGCGGCATAAATCCTCGCGCGGCGTATTATATCGGAGTTACCCTACATAAAATTACGAAAAAAATAAACAATAAAGTATTCGAAAAATTAAAGTATTCGAACCGATTATACATCGTTTCATTTATACAATACTCATTTCATATAATTTCGTTAATATGATATCTTATTTTGTGTCTTCATCAGAAATTAAATCGCAGTTAGAGACTTGCCCAGCTTCTCTCTGAAGAAACTTGCGTGCTCTAAAAGCCACTTGTCTGAAACCCCCTTTTTAAAGGGGCGAGAAGGGAAGTGCGGGTCTCTTCCAAGACAAAACCGAATCGGCTCTAATCTCTGGGGCGCGGCTGAAACTTTCTCGAGCGTTTCCGCTTTCCTACGATATAGAGAGTTCAGCGTTTCCCGCAATTAAATTAATTTCGATGCTTCAAATAATACGGCCAGGTATAATCGTTTAGATTAATTAATGACGTGGTGGCGCGGCGCGGCACGGTATAAGTAAATTGTATATCGTCGCGACAACGTACTATAACATCCGTTATATAATCCTCGCGCGGTAACTCGACTGATTTACAGATCATGATTCTAATCGGATCCAAACGCACGAAGAGTCTCACGTAATCAGAATTAGTGCACGCCACAATGAATGCAGTTATTGACTAATGCGCTCATCTCGCTCCTCTTGAAGTCGGAAGCCAGTTTGTCGCACGGAGATAAAGCGGACCTCGTGCAAATTATCCCATTAAAATATCGCGAGCATAGAATTCTCTACGAGAAGTGTCGCTATTTCCTGCAGAAAACGACATATATGCAATAATCGCGAGTGTTTTACTCTGCGCGCGATACTAAAATGTATTGCGACGCAATCTGGTAAGACGATCATGCTGTAGAATATATTCATTTCGCTCTCCGCGGATTCGTCGAAAGAACGGCCAAGGGCATCCCCACGAAAATAGGGAAACGTTTTGTGGCGGTGATCGAGTTTAAGGACAGAGCACGGCCACACGAGAACGCGGAAGGGGGGAGGCCACGTCGCGTATGGAATTCCGCACGGAAATTGCAATCGCTCGCACGTTCCATTTGCCTGATGCGCCCACTCGCCCGAGTCGACCTCCCAACGTCTCTGAATCGACGGGAGCCCAGTCGTGCGGCCGACGCTCGAAAGCACGGTACGTCGAAATTGTCCTGTCTCGGCTGAGAGTGATGCGCGGAGGATTCGGCGGTAATATTCAGGAAGTGGGATGAGACTTGCTATTGGCCGCAATTTGGTTTCGTCTTCACGGACGGACGGGTGGACGACCTGGTCCGTAAAATTGAAGGACAGGATTATTTCCTCTTCCTACTTCATGCTGACCACCATTCCGGCCTTCTGTCCTTCCCTCCCCCCCCCCTACTTTTGTTATATGCCTTTTTTTGTCATATGTCTCCACAGGAGAATGCGACTCGAAATTGGACTAATAAAAAACTATTTTCTTGAAGAATAAACGGTGCACTTATGGGAACGATAGTCAAAGATCGTCGAAAGAGACGAAAATTAATTAGAGTGTTTCGTTCTATAGAGTATTTTCTGCTTCGTGTTTTAGAGATTAGCTCTATAAATATCTCTCTGATGTTGGACATTACGCAAATATTATAATTTATTGATATAGACTGAATATACAATTTATATAAATGTTTGTAAACAGATTATTCGCATTGTGGATTTCCAATATTCCATCAACACACACTAATTACATCGCACCGTGAAAAAAAGTTTAAAAGTATCAACACAATTTCTAATTAAGCGATTGATTGCAGGTTACATCAATCGCTAGTTAAACCTTTTTCGGATATTATTTTTAAACTATCAACACGTCCTCACATGTGTTTATGATTCAAATTTTCGGGGTTTGAGACCGGCAAATCCGAAAATTTGCCGCGCAGATTCAAGCACGGTATAAAATCTAATTTCCTACCACTGTTGCGAGAGCCACTCCTGGGGAATCTTACAGTCATGGAAATTAAGACGTTTATTAGCGTGAATTGCCGAATGTTTCGAGTACGTGCGATGCGCATTCCATGTAAAACTCGCATTAGACGAGTCGTATGAATGCTGAATTAACGATCGCGCCGTGCAGCGGCGTTTCCACTCTCCCCTGGTCTCTAGACTAATTAAGATGCGATGGAATTAATTTTCCAGCTTATTAAATAATTAACTCATATTGTAGAATTATATCTCGACTTCGTAAATTTTTCATCCATCCTTTCCTCTCTCCTTCCTCATCTCGTTTTTCCTTTTTTCATTTTTTTCCTTTTTCTGCATTTTCTTTCGACGTACCAGTGGCGTAATTGACATTTAGAGATGCCACTCGCAAAGGAATTAAGCGTCCCTTCACTTGCTATCCAGAGCAAAGAATTTTATAATTTTGAACACTTTTATATTTCAATTCTAACAATGTGCAATAACATACACGTTAAGAAGATGAAATATAATGCAAAGTAGGTGCAATTTTAATTCTTTAATCCTACCTTTTCTTTATCTTTATATATATATCTTTTTTCTTCCTTTCTCTATCCTTCTTTTTTTCTTTCTCTCCTGTATCTTTTTCTGCCTCTTTTCAGTCTGCGAGGACATTAGTTACGCCAGTGCCGGATGCTGCGAGCGCGTTCTTCGCTCGAGATTTAAGTCGAGTAGCGGTACCCTCCAAGTTCGCGTTTCCCCCAGGGAACTTGATAATCCCCGCCCGGTAATTATTTAAAGTTTTCGACGTCTGGATCTTACGCGAGTGCCGCCGACGAAAAGGGGAGTGTCGCCGGGTAAAGGTTTACCTTTGTTACTTCTAACTGTATGCAATGGAATATTTAATTAAGCTTACGCCCTAATGCAATAATTGAGGCAACTTGCGGTGGAATATTTAACACTTAACCAAGCTTAAAACTGGAATAGAGCTACTTCTTCTCGCCGGGTGTTATAAATGAATACGTTCGTAAATGAATAACCTGGCTCCTCTCTCTATTGATTTATGTCCGCTGTTATAGTGTACGATATCTATACACAAAAGCCTTCAATACGATTTAAAAAGCGTGTTAAATATTAATGTTATAAATATCGGAGAGCTCTTTTTTCCATTAGCACGTGAATTAATAATGCTTAAATGTCGAGTTGACCAAATGGTTACTAAAAGCATATTTACTAGTTTATTATATTCAATATGGAGACTCATATTAAATTTCAGACAGCTGTTTAAAAAAAATTATCGTACAGACAGATAAACGATTATTATCGCGGAGAATGTCTTTAAAGAAAAAAAAAGAACTTTTAGATAACTGTTCCGTCACGCCGCTAATTATTTAATAACGTAATTATTTCCGTGACATCTGATAGTTACTTGCAATAGAGCCGAATATTTATTCCACAATAACGTTGTGGAATAAATAATAAATACGCCAATGAACGTATCGATCGGGCGTACGCATATAATACCACATAAGCATGAGAGGAAACCGATAATATACAGCCGCGTAAATATATTATAATTCGATATCAGTCCGCCGTGTCTACGTAAAAACGATTTTCTCCCATATGACAACAAAATAATTCCGAGTGTCTCGTCATATACGTATAAATCATTAACCAGAGTATAAACTGTTTCCGCGCACAGGAAAATAGTAGACCCGGCGATTCAGAGTTACTTTGTAATTATCACCCTTTAACTATCACTATATTAAAAATATACGATTACGCATATTGATAATTTAGCATTAATGCGGCAAATGTATGTATAGTGGTGCGATGATTATTTTGACGAAGAAATATTTCGAAATTATTTTATTTGTAACGCATCCATAAATTGAAGCATATAAACAAAAAGGCTTAACATCAGTGTTTGATAACAAAAAATTAAAGATGCACAATTTTTATAAAACTACAAATAGGACTAAATAGATCCAAACGTTTTTTTGATATAATATTATGACTAAAATATTTTTAATATTTTTACTTGAATATTATTCTAATATACTTCGATCGATTTGTACTAATCACAGCCACACATTTTATTTTTTCTATTGAATCAATCAATTTAATAACTTGAGTATTTTGTACCATTTTTCGCTTAAACTTTTTGATACAAAAGATAACTATACATATATAATATCGATAATTATATATAATCATCTATTACCGTTGCTCTCTGAATCTGAAGAGTGACTGCATTCACCTGTGCCGCTGAATAGATTCAAAGAATGTATATATATCCTTAAAAATGCACAAAATCCTCTAATGCCTATATTTAGTAGCTATAGCATATTAAACGTTTTGCCTGTTTAATAGGAATAATTTTATTTGAATCTACTGTACACCTTTTAATAAGTTGACCTTTTTGACGGACCAATAACACTTGTTTATGTTCACTTTTTTCTTAAAGATTTCTTTAAAAAATAATGTATTAATACGCTTAATTGAATAAATTTTTAAACGTTATTTTTAAAATCGTTAAACGTTCAAATAAATAAATGTCAATAAATTTCAATACATAAATGTCAAAATATTTACGAATTAAGAAAACTGCAAATAGAAATATATGATTTTAAAATTTTACTCTCAGCATATATCTATGTCTCTCAATAGTAATATAAGATTTATAGTTTTGCTTATATCCTTAATTTGACTTATTGTTATTTGATCCTAGAAGACCATAATTAATTGTTTGCCAAAATTAATTATGAGTGTTACTTAACAAAAATGGGCACTTCTTATAATCTAATAAATCAATTTGGCAAATAAAAACAAGCAATAAATAAAATTTTAAGAATAAAATATGATGTCAATATAACATTTTTAGTGCGTATCTTTTACATTTTATTGTGTCATAAAAGATTTATATTATTATCAATAATATAAATATTTTAATACACGAAATTATATAATATTTTAAAATATATGAAAGCTGACAAATAATTGATTTAGTATAAATTATTAAAAGTATTTCATCTCTTCAATTTAGAGCTTCTTTCTCTTATTGAAAATAACACTGATATCTAACAATTTATTCATTAATATAAATAAATTTTGAATCACTTTATATGATCCTCGGGTGGTGAACAGAGGATTTTCTCGAATAGTATTCATTTTAATCGGCCGTATGCATATCAACCGAACGGCGCGGCGAGCCAAACAAGAGAATCGAGAATATTCCTTGCCCGTTTCCCTCCACCTTTTCCCGCTCACAACGGGTGAAAAGGTTGTGATAATTCTCACCATGCGTTATTGTTTTATATATTTCTCTCACGTATCGGTCTCGCGAAGATAAGGAAGAGGGTGGAGGATAATAGAGAAGAAACAAAACGTTCCTGAGACGCGCAGCTTTTATCGTGTAAAAGCAAAATGAACGGGAAAAAAAACGCAAAAAAAGTGCAGAGATGAATTGAATGGAAGGAAAGTCGAATAGAAAATGCGTCGCGAGATAGGGGATGCTTGTCGCGCGTTTTGCATTCCGCGCTTTCTTGATTGCACAGCACGCATACACAAATCTCTCTTTACTGTGTTTTAAGATGAAAAATCACTGTTCAAGACGCGATCGATTTACTTCAAAAAAAGAATATGAAATAAGTTTCTTGATAAACGTATAAAAGATTAGAGAAGTAATTTCAGAAACAAATATTATAATATAAATATTACTTGCAATGTTGACGAGATAATTTAAGATAATTTCATCATAAGGACTATCATAAAATCTTTCGATTAATTTAATAATCTTCTTCTATATCAATTTATTGTTTATTCCTAACATTATCGATGTTTGTTATTACAATTTTATAGTGAGAAATAAAAATCACAATTTTTATTTTTTTTATTTCAACAATCTCAAATTAAAATCTCTATACGGCAGAGAATGTCATGTTTTTGACTGTGCTATGGAACTATGGCTCTAGTTTGAAAAATCATCCGAAGTTCAGACTATTCACCACTAAGCCGACTATCGTTCCCCGTGAACGATTACACGAATTGTTTGTTAATACTCAATTTGGCTGCTAACCGTCGTCGATATAGGAATACTCACAATACCAATAACCGCGATACCACATCGACTCGATAGCACAGAAAGTATAGCAGCTCGATAAACTATCAGCGTTGCCACACTACCGTTTACGTACCTTGTTTCCTGGATTTCGATCAAACGATTTCTAAAGCTATGAATAACAATCACGACGCACCGTAGCAGAGCAAAATGTTATAAATCGATATAAATGTAACTAGTATATTCATTCTCTCTGCTCCCGATTTATTTTGTACTAAATTATCCGGTAAATATTAACATATATTAATTCTTTTAAATTATCTCACTGCTAAAAATATTCATCTTTATGTCCCCTTTCGTTTTATTATATGTAATTTATAAATTTAATAAAGTGATAAAAAATACATTTTTTATTTATATACTATTAATAATAATTAAATCAATTCAACTCGTAATAAATTTCTGCGTTATTTTTATCAAACTGAATTTTTTAACAATTAATTAATTTGGTTTAATCGCATCTCATGTCAGAGTTACAATTCTATATGATAGCAGATAGACTTTAAGGTCATCGTGATCGGAACTGGCGGTTTGCCATGTACCTGAGCCACAAAAGGCGGACGCCGTTAAAGTGCCGAGTGGCAGAGCAAGGAAGGCGTGTCATTCCCGAAATGGCCGTAAGTTTTCCTTCCCCACGGGGAAGTCGGCCACGGTCCATTGCCCAGCACCATTCACTCGGAAGCCACCCGGTACATAAGACGACGGTTTTCTTTAATTGCTCGCTACGAAATAGATCCGGCAGCCTATCCCCCTCGTAAAAGTTATGGGAACGCTTGCGCTGAATTATCTCCCGACGGAGAAAGAGGCTCGCGTTAAATTTGGCGATTGTTAAACGTGCCAAGATAATGATAAATGTACAGTTTGTGAAAATTAAATCTTATAATAGTGTAAAAAAATTAAACAAATTAAAAACTTGCATTTTAATGCAAGTGCAATATAATGCAGATGCCCGGATGTTAGCAAAAATGGAAACGAAAGTAGAAAAAACGAAAGTAGAAAATAAATCTTCGACAAAATATCCAACTGTGAATATGATGAGTAAGTGGAGCAAGTTGGGAACTATGCTGCTGATTTTTCAAAGGGAGAAGCGATAAATCCGCGGCATTAAATCAAGAGTGTAGTTTACATTAAAAGTTTTCCTCGACGAGACTTCCCGCCGGCAGAGAAATAAAGTTAGCGACTAAACGAGCATCCCCCTCCCTCCCGTCCCCGTGCACATTACCGTGAAAACTGTTTTTACGAAAATGAAAAATATGTTCCCGTGAAAGCACCAATCATGTCTCCCCCGAAGAAGCGTTTCTTCGGGGGATCCCTTACTCGTCGTCGTCTGATTTCGGTGAGCGATAATTTGCCCATTACCTCCGGTCTCATTCACTCGCTGCAGCAAAATGACGGCACGACGTTGAACTTTTGTTAATCCTTTCACGTCGCTCTCATATCCGCGCCGTTCGTCTACCCGTGCCCGTGGTAAGGATCTAGTAACACTTATTTCGGCGAGTGTAGAAGGCACGTAGACCTGATGGGGTCTCCTTCGCCACTCCGAATGAACACGGCCGACTCCTTCTACTTTAATACGCGATCCGAAGGTTCGTTAATTTTCTCCTGCTCTCCCTTCGCCTCCTCTTCTCCGTCTCGCCAAAAGGCCCGCGATATTGCACGTGAACACACACTCGGTGTCCTGCGAATCGAGAGGAGGGAGGAGGGGGGGAGAGAGGGGATGCATTGCCTTATTCCGTGCAGGCACCGAGAAGGTCTCCCCGCCAGTCGATATATCAATCTTGACACTTTCGGAAAAGCCGGCCGGCGACGTGTCTCTATAATGCACTCTTACGTAGCAAAGTGAACGAAGAAATAAGAATACTTTGAGTGATGTATGATACTTTAACGTGAAACATACTCTCCGAGTTATCATCCGTCGAATATTACTAGACGACGTTATGTATTCCTGCCTGATCAGTTATCTACATGTACTCTACATTCTCGTGTGACAGGCGTTACATTCAGCTGACGCGAACTATTCGCGAGCAATATGATGAATTGCAATTAAATTGGAATTATTATAAACGTCAATTTCTCCCGGGAGTCACATTTGTATGCATATATATACAAATTTTATATTTCGTATCGTTGAAGCGAGTTCCGTAGGGAACTCGTGTCAATGACCGTGATGTCACTGTCTCTCTGGAGAGTCCATGAAATGAAAGTGTTTCAGGATATTAAACCGTCTGAAACTCGTAAGACGTTATTAAACCGTAAAGGACAAAATTACTTTGTTCCAGAAAGAGATATATGCATAATTCTATTCCTAGTATATGCATAATTCTATTCAAATTACACGTACATGTCCCATCAACTAATTATATTCTAAAGAACGAACGAGATATTTAAAACAATGATACACGGAGAGAATTTCCTTTTAAAATTTACCCTGAAAATTTTGTTAATCGTGGGACAACATAGTATTTCGACAAATTTTACTGTGTACTACAATAAATTTGTTGTGGTATATATTTAAAAAAATAGTGAAAAACATAAAATTCGTCGAAATACTATATATGTTGTCCTACGATTAACATTATTTTCAAGGTAAATTTTCAAATAAAATTCTCTCCATTAGCATAGCTTTTTAAAATGAAATTAAGTATTTTATCATATTCAGTTTCTTACCACATTAATAATTTTATAATATGGTTGTGGCACATGCATTCTTATCATTTAACTCGATATTGTTGGTTTTATGATGACTAAAGAATTTATCAAGACATTTAAAATAGTCTTACCATTAGCTTTAGTGTAAACTTTTTCTGAAAAATTAATTATTTTATTATAAAAAAATTTTTCTAACCTTAATAATTTGATAACATGATTATATCACACTATTTAATGCTTTAACTCGCTATTTTATTGATTTTTTGACATTTAATGAATTTATTGAGGTATTTAATAAGTCTTAATGCAACAAATTATTCCTAATGTTTTTTTACAAATTTTCCTAAATTTTTTAACGAAGAAATTAATTATTCTCTCACATTCAATTTTTCTTATAACATTAATAATCTTATAATACAGTCACCTGCATTCCAATGACCTAACTCGCTATTGTTGACTTTTAAACGCTTTACAGCGAAAGGATTAAAACTGTCCAATAACTTCTGAATCCCGACCGTAATATTGAACCGTCTTTAGTAATGATGTAAGCGAATGAAACTGTCCCGAAGGGCTCTGATTCATAACGATACGTCATGCGTGCTCGGGGCGAGAAACTTCTCGTGGAAATATTGCGGAACTCGGAGAAACAAGTCGCGTACCAAGGCGCAGCCGGCCGTCCGGAAAGGCGAAACAGATTTCCTTTACTGCCCTTCTGCCCCAGCGACGACGAGGACCGTTACGATCGAAGGGATCCGGGCTCTTGGAAAACTGTATTCGAAACGCGTCGAAAAACGATTTATTCAGAAAGAGGGTGCGCTTTCTCTCTCGGAAACTCCCCCCCCCCNCCCCCA
>NW_012026847.1:619259-620250 GCF_000956235.1 Wasmannia auropunctata | reverse complement strand
CCCCACCACCCGCGACGCCACGAACGGGCGTAACAATTGCTCTAAGCTGAAACCGCATCTATTAAGTACGCGTCTCTGTGCCAGGACGAAGGTGCTCCTCGCGCAGATCACTTTTCTTTGCCACATTTCGTTCTTCGTTTTCCCCCGCTGCGACGAGCTTCACGTCGTAACTGTCGTCGACGTCGCGGACTCGTCCTCGTCGTCGCCTCCTTCTTCGGCGGTACTTCTGCACCACAGGGCACAGATGCCGGTAATATTACATCCTCCGGTCCCTTTTATGGATATTGCTATGCCGCTTCTGCACCGTACTTCTATGCCCCGCGTGTCTGTGTGAATTATTATACGCGAGCGGGGTGTGTATATATATATATGTATATATGTATATATATATATACGCCGCGTATATCCGTATAACGTCGGCTAGACCGGGCCGTCCTTATTATTACCTCGATGTGTAGCCTGTCGTGAATTTCGGGGTATCATGTTCCAGTTGCGAAGTTTAAGCTTTGTTCCGGAGTCGTTTACGTCGACCCTCGGTCAAAGAATCAGGAAATTTATATGAGATCAAGGCTGTGTGTAATACCATGTGTAATAATAAATGCCGTTCCATTAATCTGTCATCGGCATATTTTTGTATATAATTACAATTTATTTTAAACCATTGGATATTACATTGAAGAAGTTAACCTTTCATTATCACCTTATCTTTCTTCGAAAAAAAAAGATATCAGAAACATCTCTGTCGCGTCCGATTAAATAAATAAATCGAGAGATAAAAACTTCTCGAATCAAACTAACAATTAAACATTTATCGATGTTTATTGATGGGAAATCCACTTATAACTATTAAACACAATAAAGTAGTGTAAGGTAAATGTACCAGTGACTGAACGTGTATCTTTAGCTGAACAAGTACACAAAAATTTATTTTTTAATAATTTTTTTCATAATATTATAATTTAATTGTAATCTTTAAATATTTTTACAATTA
>NW_012026847.1:607943-619239 GCF_000956235.1 Wasmannia auropunctata | reverse complement strand
CTTCCTCTCTCTCTCTCTCTCTCTCTCTCTCTCTCTCTCTCTCTCTCTCTCTCTTTCTTTCTCTCTCTCTCCCTCCTTTTCCCGTCGCTCTCGTTTTCCTCGGATACGCCTCGTCGAATTTCATTATCGAACATCTACTACGGTTAAGTTGGTTCCTCGGGACTTCGCAAATTACGGAAATCAAGGGGGCTCCGGTAAGTCTAGAGGATACTGCCGCTTCCTGCTTTCGCGCGCGCTCCTTGTTCCCTCATCGCACGCTCAACTGCTCATCGGCGAAGAAACTAGCTCAAACTGTATCCCTTCTCGTCTAATATGATCGGAAATAGTCGAAATCAATCGGCCGACGACTCGACGGGCAACTCGCGCGCGGCCGGGACTTCGTTGCGAAGCGTGCGCACGGCCGTTTCCTCGACGCGGGTATACCTATATAAAGGAACGGTAAAAGGTTTCCGGCAGAAACAGATGTGAAAAGTCGCGGACGGCCTGGCGGAAATAAACTGCGGCATATGTCGTCGCGCGCCGTCCTTATCCTTTAACGTTCGTTCCTTTGCGTCCTTTACGATGTTGTGCCCGGGTTGTAATATATACGAGTCCGAGTTCGCGCCTCGGCAGTAAAAGACTAATTGGCAATTTGCGAACGTGGGGGTGGGGTTATCTAAACACCCGTATAAACGCCGTATAAACCGACGTCCAGTGTGTCAGTCGTAGCATCCCGGTAGTGCGCGCATAGGAAACGACCGCATAAAAATATATAACGCGCGGATAGTGCAGACCGACTGCACGAAGCGAGGTGAGGTAATTTCGGACGGACGAATGTGCACGGTTCCGGGATATAAAGCTAGACAGGCACTCGAGAAGCATTACTCGAATTAAATTTTCGCGTCCGCCCGGGCGCCTTTATGGACCTCTCTCGCGCGTCTCGCGGACATGAAAGGAGCGTATTGTCAAACGTCATGCTCTTAACAATATTTACGTTCCTTTCAGCTATTTTTCGGATAAACTTTGTTAGCTACGAGACGCACTTATATGTACCGAGAATTTTTGGTATTACTCAAATTTTCGTATTATTTAAACACCACATCCCCGACTAAATTTTCACATTGTTTTGCCAGCAAATAATCCTGGCAAAAAAAAATGTAACAACGCGCTTCCATCCATTCGCTTTCATCCACGACTCTCGCAACTTATAGAGTGCGAGGGGGCGTTTCCCGATCGAAAAATCCGCATGAATTCGCTATCGCAACTTTTTACGAGCATTCTTATAGATCGCTACCAGATTCCGGTGCAACGGCGCGAGGAAATCCTTAGTCTGCATTTTCAATCCACCCTCGCGCGCGTGGGACATACGGGGTCTCAAATATTCCTGCGCGGAGAACGACGTGAAATGTCGTACGATACGAGCGAGATATTTGTGACTGCCTCTTTCTTCCCTTTGTTTTATATTTTATGGTCTCACAATGAGACATCTTTTTCTTGTACAACGAACGAATTTTCATTCGCAAAATAAAAATCGATTCAGGGTGTTTATTATGCGTTAATTTTGGTGACACAATCATTATAGCATATTTCTCTCTAAAATCTTAAACAAATCAGTTAGATTACTTGATAAACCAAATTACAAATAAGAGAAATACACACGGAAAGAACAATTTTGCTGAATCCAGATCTGAAAATAATTTTTATTCAATAATCAAACTAATTTTATGCGAAAGTCAAAGTGATTGCTAGAATATCAAAACGTTTTATAGCAATGCTTATCAGTTTTAACATTCCAACAACTTATTTTGATGATTTAACAAAAAATTATTTTCAGTTCTGTTTTTAGCAAAATCTTTAGATCTTTCAACAAAATCATTCTTTCCGTGCAAAATTTCGCATTTTCTAGAGAATCAGTTTTAATTTCGTGAACACTACTATAAGAAACAATCCACGGGTCTCGCTTATGATTTTCTTATTATATTTTTATTCGAATAATTTTATCATTTCACAATGGCACACGCGATCGCAACATTCATCGTCATGTTGAATCCGCGAAACTACAGCTCACAGTGCTTTCTTCAGGATCTCCTTAGAATCCTTTATCTGTGCAGCTATCCTCTCAACTGTCTTTCCCCGTCCACTCCTCCACGAGCGGACTGTTTTATTTGCACGACGAAGCAACAACAATACGAGGATTGTTTTGTCTGATTCGATCACCTGATCCACGGGCCCGTAACGTCTCACATAACCTCGGTAATTGCCCTTTTACGCTGATCATTATTTACAGTTATGTTTCGCATTACGTTGATTATTCGCGTAGAGGCCCGCCTATCCCCAGCGCGTGTACAGAACGCGCGTGATAAAGCACGATAGCGAAACGTAGATATCTCCTGCGACGTATCTTTCAACGTTTTATCGACGTCGTAATTCAGGACGAAGTATTCCTCGCGGATACTCCGAGCCTCCGCTTCGACCGATTTACTGCTCCGGATAGTGCGCACCTGCATCTCGATCCTCGTGTCGTCCTGTCCTTAGCGGATATTATTTTTCCGCGAAATAACGGAATCAAATAAACGGAGAATGTGTTAGGGAAGTTCACGTGAACTCGGGGGCAGACGCACGCACGAAATGCATCTGTTTGAGGCAGCGGAGAAGTTGGCTTTTATCATTTATTTATGATTTCTTTATGATTGAAATATTACAGATCGCTACTCTGATGTCACATCGCTAATATAAGAGGATAAAATAGAGACGGGCGCATTTATATTGCAATATATAAGAAAAATGTTAGTAATAAGATGTAGAAAATTTTCGCATTATAATTCGAGGAATTTTCGGTACGCAACAACATTGCGAAAATAAAATTATGCCCGCGAGACAGACGCGAGGCATTATTATGTATAAGGGAATTCCCTGTGAAGCCAGCACCGTATCTTCGTCCGCGAAGATATCGTACTATGCACGATACACGAAAACATCAGATAAACGTTATGTAACATCGGCGGTTCTTTTTATTCCTCCCCAGACTCGGAACAATCGCCAGCCGTGTACCTCCGGGACGATCCGCTGTTTGGTACCCTTCAATTGCAGCAGCACAGCGAGCTACGCGCGCCGACGGCGGAACGCGCGGCATTCTACCTCGACGCGGCGGTCGCCGGTCGTCAGCGGGAGGACGGCGATGCGCATATGCTCTACACGCTGCACGTGTACCAGTACAGCGTCGCCGGCAAGGGCGGAGGTAAATAATTCCATCTCGAAATCCTATCGCTATATATATTCCGCTTTTCCCCGCGTCTGAAAGCGCGGAAACGTATATACCGCGGAAAAGAGATTACTCTGTAGCATTTCAAACGCTGATTACATGCATTCCTCCCCGTCGCTATTTCGCTAGTTCAAGTACTCGTGACATTTCGCGTTCGTTCATTTTCTCGCGTTCCTCTCGCTTTATACTGATGATATTCAAAATGAACGCCCGACTGTGTTGCAGTTGCCGGCGGTAGAAGCCGGTTACACTTGATGGATCTGGGAAATTCGGATCGCGGAAAATCCTCGGGCGGAATTCCCCTCTCCGGTCTGGGCAACATTTTGCTCGCGATCTTCAACGGGCAGAAGCACCTGCCGTACAAGGAGCACAAGCTGACGCAACTGCTGAAGGAGTGCCTCGGCTCTCTGACCTGCCACGCGGCCATGATAGCCCATGTCTCACCCAACGCCCAGCACTACACCGAGACCCTGACCACCGTTCAACTGGCCTCGCGTATCCATCGGATGCGACGCCGGAAGATCAAGTTCGTCGGCAGCAACACGCAGGGCACCGGAAGCGGCGGCAGTTCCGGCGAGGAGGCGGCCCGGCAGAACAGCGAGTGCGACCCGAGCTCGAGCGACCTGTCGGCCGACACCGTGATCTACGTCGGGCCGAGCGCCGACGACGCCACCGACGGCGAGCATCCGCCCGTTTATATACCCAGCTTGAATTCGGGTGACAATCGTTGCGCGATGGGCCGAGTGCTCCGCGGCTCCGCCGCCGAGAGGCCGAGCAAGATTCCGGAGGAGCGCAGTCCAGCGCACAAGTCGAAGACGGTGAAAACGTTGACGCAGACCGCGTCGAAGCAGACCTCGCCCGCGCACAGCGTGACGCCAAAGGCGAGCCCGGCCAGGAAAAGCTCCTCGTCGAAAAACGCTTCGGCGTCCAAGCTCACCGATTCGCCCGGCAGCAAGATACCGGTAGCGGCGCCGAGTGGTGGATCCGACGAGCAGTGGATTGACGGACCGAGGATCTCGAAGTCGAAGGTCGCCGAGGCGAGGCACATGCTGAAGGATTCTCATCACAAGCGGGAGACATGGATCGACGGACCGATGCAACTGACCGGCGCGCCGGCGCTGCAGCTGCACGCGCATCAGCACTCCACCAGCTACGGCTTCATGGACAGTCACAAGAAGAGCATGATCAGAAAGTGGGTGGAGAATCAGTCGTCCCAAATACAGCGGACGAAGCACTCCACGTCGCGGCTCGATTCCTCGAAGATGTCTTCCGGCCAGTCGTCCGGCCAGTTTAAGGAGCTGACCCAGTTCAAGACCTGCGGCGGCGCGGACGACGACGACACGTCGTTGTCCACCGTGGAGAGCGACAGTTTGAAGGCGAACGAGATCGAGGACATAACTGAGAAGCTGAGTGCCAAGCTGAATCTACTTAACGTCAAGTCTAACACAGATTCGGGATTAGATCTGACGGCCAGTCCCGTGATGGACGACAGCATCGAGAAAGGGAAACTCGATCTGCCGGACGACGAGGATGACGATGAAGAAATTGTCGTACCGCCTCCGCTGCCGCTGATCGAACCACTCAGCAACGGAGTCAGCCGAGAGGTGTCCATGGAGAGTCTGAATCTGTCGCACAAGGACATCGTTCTACCCTCCCGACACTCGTTGTCCTCCGAGGACGAAATTCTGGAGATCGTCGAGGTGGAGGACTTGGAACCGGTACCTATGCAAGACTCGTGTCTACAAGTGACCGAGGAGGACATCGCGCTCTGCATGGGTGAGAATCCCTTGCCCGAAAGCGACCAGGAGGAACATCCCCTAAGGATTCTTAGCCAAGAGAATCTCACCGTGGTATCAACTTTCACAGGTGAGTGAACGTTTTGCATTTATACGTGTATAATATTCTTTCGCTCTTAAAACGATCAATTTTCTAAAATACTCATTGCATTTCAGTATTGATTATAATTTAGAATAAACATTTGTTGCGTACTTTTAATTTGCAAAGATTGAGTAGTTTGAGTTGTTGCGAGTTGCAATTTTGACCACGTCGCTATTATAACTTCTAATAAATGTTTTTCTTTCGCGTACAACCACCTTAACTTTCACCTTCGTACGATTGCTTTCCGCGGCGCGAGCACTTGAGCAAACTTCTACGAAAACTATCCTCCTCCCCCCCCCCTACATCATCGCGAAATCGACTTTTCGACTAGAAGTACGTAACAGGCCACATGCGGTAGAAAACAATAATTCACTTCCCTCGAAGAGAGAAACCCCGATGTAATTACACGTCGTTGTGTCCGTTCCTCGAACCGAAAGCGGACAGCTGCCTAGTATTATTTTCCTCCGTCGTTCTTACCCATCCAACCGGCGGCTTCTCGCGGCGCGGCGAGATATGAACTTTACGAACGAGCCGAGGAGTTGTGAGACAGAAAAATCATTTCCAGACTCCATGTCGGTGATGTCGGACACGGAGAGATACAGACCGCATTATCCACCGCCGGTCGGCGCGGGTGTTCTGCCGAGACCGTACTTCGACCACGAGGACTTCCTCGAGCAGGAGACCAGGCACAAGTTCGATCAGTTGGCCCGCCTGCACGAGCTCTATCAGAGCAAACTCGCGCTCGCCAACGTTTCCAACTCCGTGACTTACCAAAGGGAAAACTCCTCCACCGTCAACGTGCGGGACGCTCCATGTAAGTTTCGCGATTGAATGCTCGGTCAAGCCGCGCGGGGACCAAAAAGGAAAACGGACAAATAACTTTTAAGTACCGCCAGCGATATCAAATAAATGTCGAAGACGGACGTTGCCTGTCTACTCGCTCGTCGGGATTACTGGCGTCATATATACGAGTTCTGCAATCCCTCGCGAGCGATTGCCAAGTCGCGATACGTTAAAAAGAACATCCATTAGATTTTAACACAGTTCTAAATTTCGCTCAAATCGATATAGTGCTTTTGCAGTCCATTGTAATTCTATTGATGATTGACAAAATATGTAGATTTATGAAATAATAATACGAAATACAATAAAATTATGATAATTTGAATAATAGATTAAAATCGCGATTTGCTAATCGACTAGGGACGAAAAATAGCTTTCGGAAGAATAATTAATTCTAATTAAGGCACTACAGCCAGCCATCTGCGGTCTACATGCAGTATAACATTAACGCAGGACAAATTCCAGCAGCGACCGTCTTCCGTCCGCCGTCTCGCTGTCAGTCTTTATCCCTTTCGGATGTCTTGTTCAACGACAACGCGAGCAATCACGGCAGCATATACAGCGAACCCGCGTACATAGCCGGCAAGCCCGATCAGGAGAAGATCTGCGACAATTGTCGTCAGAGCATGTCCAGGCCCGCCACGGCCTCTTACTGGTACCCCAGCAGCGTCGCCCATCTCGCCAGTCCCAGAAGGTACTGTGGCAAGCTGGGCGACTGCAATATCTCCAATCTGAGGCATCCGGACGGTGCGTCGAATCCTAATCTAAAGGAGGAGATCGAGAGGATACCCGGAAACGGAGCGTCCGGCTCGGACCCCGAGGAGGAGTACATCGAGGCGAAGAAGCTGTTTACGGCTGTCGAGAGATCCGAGAGGACGGTCACGGGAAAGTCCGATATCGAGGAAGATCTGAAGATTCAAGGTACGAATTTACTCCAAGATTTACTTTATGATATTTTTAACGCCTTTTTAGGAAGATTCGCGTTAATTGGATATCCAATATAGATTTGAATTATCGCATTAATTTTTTTTTATATGAATAATAAGAATCGCACACTTCAGTAAATCTTCGACTTTTAAATTAATAAATTAATTAACATAAATCGACGCTGCATTTCTGATACTGAAGATATTAAACTGCACGGCAATTTATTGTGTATATTTTATGTATATTTTGTGTATATTTCAGGCGGTACGCCCTTGCATCTACCAATGCCGTCACCGGCGCCGTCCTCCGGTCGAATGCAACGCAAGATCCTCAGCCTCGGCTCCTCATTCGGGCTGAACAAGGACGGCTCCGATTCCGGCGCGGACACAACGCCGCGGGCGGCCAAGCTGTCGCCGGCCACGCTGTCCAGACATCGTGCCGAGAGCTCCGGTTACGACAGTATTGTTAGAGACAGCGAGACGAGCAGCATCGCCAGCGACTCGTCCCGACAAACTGGCGCGTTACAAGAACATCAAGGTAATTGACAAGACAATTGATAAGTATCTTTCGACTATCCATTTTGAATAGAAAAAAATGTGCGAGTGACGTCGTGACTAGAAAAGTTACTCATTTTAAGACACAAAATGCATATTCGAAAAAATAAATAAATCTAAATCTATTCCAAAATGAAATTAAGAAAAACCCAATAAAATTATTTATCCTACAAATAAAATATAGTAGACAATTTGAAAAAATCCACTTCCTTACACAAACGATTAATCGATTATACCATTTGGCATTTACGTGCTTCGCTCAGAAACTTTCGTTTGCCCTATCGATCGTTATTTATTTTACTGTAATCTGGCAAGTCCTTCGTTTATTAACTTAATTCCACGCATGTACGCAAAGTACAAAAACATTGTCGGGAGCCTTCACACATTCCTGAGAAAAGATAACGCAAACCCTCTAAAACGATCCTGCCGTACGATGATTCTCCTCAGGTGGCGCGCTGGGGGTTCTAACTTCGACGTTGTGCGGGTGTTTCAGCGGTGGAACAGCGGGCGGCAGGGTGCGGGCCTCGGCGGTCGCGGGCCCACTGCCGGGCTCAACCGGGGCCGCCCGCGGCGTCGTCGGCGATTCTCGCATATACAGGCGAGGACGTAGACATCCTGGACAGACGCGCACGGGTGCGCTCGAACCCACGTGGAACGATGTCCAGGATACACAGCCTGCGCCTGCGCCAACGCCTTCTTAGGCTGGAGCTACGCAACGCTAAAAGGCGCCTCATGGTACCCGACACCCGCTGGGACTACAATCGTAAGTGTATCGGCTTTTCCACGACAAAGACTTAAACGCAAATTTCTGTTAGATCTATTATTTTGAATTTCACTGTATTACAATACATACAAGATGTCCCGAAATTTGCGAATCAAAATATCATAGCAAGAAAGTCTTCGAAAAATTTAGTAAAAAAATTATTTGTAAATTTTTATTTTAAGTAGTTCACTCGCGAATTGAAAACAGTCAGAATTTCTTGAAATTGAAATTATATGTTGTACTAGAAGTCGTTTGTGCAATTAGAATGAGATTGACCGTTTCAATACTGACAACGAGATATAAGCAATTAAAAATTGCATTTTTTATACGTGTCGCCTATACAAAGTTCATGAAAATGTCGCGTTTATTTTTGTAGGGTCTAAACTAGCAGTAATGTTTATTTCTACTAACGTAGATTAACTTTAATCCAGGTTTAACTTACTTTGTATCTTTTTCTACTTTTAAGAATTAAAAAAAGATAAAAAGTAAATAAAACCGTGATTAAAGTTAATCTACATTAGTAGAAATGGACATAAGATGTTAATAAAAAACGAGCATACGATGAAGGGATATGAAACGGATATTGTGAAAAAAATTCATAATTTTTTACCGTTTAGTTTGGAAAATAGAGGTTTGAAAAAAAGGTAATTTTCGATTTTGATTGACATATGGAGGTAAGTGAAGGAAGCAGCCAGTCGAGCTGCGTTAGGCTGCGTTTGTCTGAATTCATTTTTTTCTGCGTGTGCGTGCGGTCTATGGACAGGCGCAACCAAATGTTTTCTCTCACTGGCGAGAGTGGGAGTATCGCCACCGAGCGTGCGATGAGACCTAACTTTTGGATGAGATTATCGCGAGTGGACTATCTTAAACAATAATAATTTTTGAGGTATTAAAGATTTAAATTTAGCCAGTTATACATTAGTACTCGCGTGAAGTGCGCGACCACTTTTAAGACTATCGACGCGCTCACAGACATGTTTCCGTTTAATCGTAATCTATAATTAGCTAAATTTAAACTCTTATACCTCAAAAACTATTGCTTAAAATAAAAATTTACAAATCACTTTTTTACTTAATTTTTCGAAGACATTCTTGCTATGATATTTTGATTCGCAAATTTCGGGACATCCTTTGTGTATTGCTCCGAAATAATCATCTTTTAATGTAATTTATATCATGATGTTATACAAATAAACGAATCACAATTATGTGCACAAGTAGTCTCATTAATTAATTTTTGTTTTAAATTTAACTAACAAATCGTATAACATTCTTTGAGTAAATTTGATTGGATTAATCATAATGACGATTCGAATAATATTTAGAGATATACAGATAAAATTGTAAAAATTGCATAAGGTAAAACTTAGAAAGTCAAAGTGAACATTAATTATATTAGCATGAAGTGCGATCACATATATCTCATTGTTTGTTTCAAAACTAGTGTACGTGGAGGACAGTATGGACTGGCGGGATCCGTCGTTTTTGGAGGCTCTAACGGCTGAGACATGCATTTTGCAGAAGAGGGTAGAGGCCTGTAAGAGCCACGTTCTCCTGGTGACTTGCTTCGATTCCTGCCCTCAACAATCGACAACGGCCGAGATTAAGACCACCTAACGTAGACTCAGATCAGCACGCATGACCGCGTGTTGATCAGCAAACCCGCCCACCCACCTACGAATTTAATCGTTGAAACGAGACGAGCGAGGTCGCCGAATAGGAAAATAATAAAGTTAGCAGATAATGACGTCGCGATGTCGCTCGACTCCGTCCAATAGTTGTTAAATGATATATCGTGGTATCGTCATCGTCATCGTACGTCGTCACTATATTGTTAAGTCTAAAAAAAAAAAAAACGGAATTACTAGGAAGATTTTACACACGAGAGAGATAAAGGGGGCTAAAGTAAAGGGAAAAAGTTTTACCAAGGGTATCGCACACGTACACGCACACGCACGTGTCTTATCGAAGTTATAATATTACGAAGTTATATAACGAAAAGTGTATTCGTGTTAGAGATTTCGCGGTTGCTTCAGTTTCAACGATGTTTCTCAGGACGAAGATGTTGCAGATAATTTTCGCGGTTGTTGCAAATAGCGAAACGAGCCTCGCAGTTTCGAACGCGATGCAAGTTGCGCCGCATTTGTATATCGGCGTTAACGTGAGAAAGTTGGTGCTTTGTTCTTACGTCTATTATTTGGAGATTACTTAGAACACTATCGCTGCCATTTTCTATCTGACGCCATTAGTAAAATTATAAGAGAGAGAGAGAAATATTTCCGACCTTGAAGACTGTTGGCCAATCGGCCGAACCAACATATTTATCGGGAACAGCGACGAATGAATAGAACAAAGCGGAAGGTGCGCATGAACTTCTATTGTCGCGGTAGATTAGAACTATTCATCTCAATCTAGAAACAATACGACACGCGTCGATATTCATAATCATATCGATCATATCGAGAAATAACAATCGACCGCGAATTAAAAGACAGTCGAGTGGAAATCGACGAAGCCGATCACAACGGTTGTAAATCAGATATGATTATCCGAGCAATCTTACGCAGTATCGACAATTCAGATCGGCCATAATCTGAACAGTAATCGTGATCGATTAAATTTTGTCCTTCTCTGTGTTATCGTTAGAATCATATGATCCCGCGAGAGGGAGGAGAAATCGTTAAATGACGTTGGTTAATGAAAGTTAATGAAATGAGTTGCCAATTAAAATCACTCGCACAATGACAAATATTAAAGTATATATTATAGTGGTAGATGCAAATTTGTTCATGAAAAAATCGAGCTTCGGTTTTGAGGGAGAGCCAAACAGCGCACTGCCGAGAGAGTGCAAAAGAGACCTTTTATACGAACTAACGAACAATCGATAAACGAAAACGCGCCGTACGTAATGTATCTAATGCACGCACGTTAATTCATGGTATTATCGTAGCTTTAATCGTTATCAGCAGTTACCGCACTTCGTAGGGTTCCGTAACTCACTTAGAAAGATGCAAAAGAGAATATATGAGAGAGAGAGAGAGAGAGAGACAGAGAGAATGAATAGAAGAAAAGAAGAAAGAAAAGAAATGA